>NC_056754.1:36678334-36978334 GCF_018687715.1 Carya illinoinensis
GTATTGAGAATAGGTACAATAAGAATGAAGAGTATGGCGAGTCTCTTATTAGGCATGCTCCCAATACAGAATTTAAGATGGATGGTATAGAGCAGCAAAGAGAGAACATTTTTCGTACTAGATGCCACATCAACAACAAGGTATGTAGTATGATTATTGATGGAGGGAGTTGTACTAATGTTGCTAGCACTACTTTAGTTGAGAAATTGAATCTACCTACTTTAAAACACCCTAGACCATACAAGTTGCAGTGGTTGAATGATTGTGGGAAGGTTAGGATAAATAAGCAAGTGCTAGTTTCTTTTTCAATTGGGAGGTACAAGGATGATGTACTTTGTGATGTTGTGCCTATGCATGCTGGCCATATTTTGTTGGGGAGGCCTTGGCAGTGTGATAGGAGAGTGATCTATGATGGGTTTAGAAACATGTACAGTTTTGAAAAGGATGGAAAAAGAATCAAACTTGCTCCTTTAACTCCAACACAGGTCCATGAGGACCAACTGAAGTTGAAAAGTGAGGTTGATCAAAAAAGAAATAGTGAGGCCAAAACCTCAAGAGAAGGAGAGAGTGAAAAGAACAAAGAGAGTGAAGAAAAAATAGAGAGTGAAAAGAATAAAGAGACTGAAGCAAAGAGAGAGAGTGAAAAGAAAAAAGAGAGTGAAAAGGAAAAAGAGAGTGAAAGAAAAAAAGAGAGTGAAAAGAAAAATGAGAGTGAAAAGAAAAGCTGGAGTGAAGAAAGTGAGAGAAAAACAAAGAGAGAAGTGAGTTTTTATGCTAAGGCGAATTTTACTACTAACGGATTTAATGAATCTTTGCCTAGTATTGTTATCTCTTTGTTGCAGGGATATAAGGTCGTAATTCCTAGCGGAGTGTTTAGTGGATTGTCATCTATTAGAGAGATAGAGCATTACATTGATTTTATGCCAAGTGCGACAATCCCTACTCGACCTTTCTTTGAAGAACATGAGTCCTTGACGCACTTGAAAGGACACTGTAAGTTGAATAGAATGCATGACAAGTGGGTGCAACTCATTGAGACATTTCCTTATGTAACTAAGTACACACAAGGTAAAGAAAATTTTGTGGTTGATGCTTATGCAAGAAGGTACGTCCTTGTCATCATTATAGATGCAAAGTTATTGAGACTTAAATATGATAAGAACTTGTTTGTTAATGATGATGGCATGACTAGTGTGTATGGAGTACGTAAGAAAGCATCGTTTTCTCATTTATATAGACTAGATTGGTACTTGTTTACAGAGAAAAGATTTTGTGTGCCTACTAGTCTTATGCGTGAGTTGCTTGTGCATGGATGTGGTCTGTTGGGAAATTTTGATATAAAGAGGATTTTAGACGTGTTGGATGACCATTGGTGGGAGTACTACTTACCATTCATTGAATTTGCATATAATTGGAATGGTCATTTTGGTACAAAGAAAACCTTAGATGTGTTTCATGAACGTTTGTGGGAGTATTATTTGCCATTCATTGAATTGTTGGATGAACATTTCTTTTGGCCTAAGATGAAAAGAGACGTCAATTGCATTTGTGGCATGTGCATTACATGTAGGAAGGCCAAGTCTAAGGTTTTGCCACATTGGTTGTATACACCTTTACCCGTTCCTTGTAAACCATTGGTAGGCATATCTATAGACTTTGTTTTGGGGCTGCGTACAACTAAAAGGGGTAGAGATTCTATTTTTGTGGTTGTGCATAGATTTAGCAAAATGTCACATTTCATTCCATGTCATAAAATTGATGATACCACAAACATAGCTAACTTATTTTTCAGGGGGATAGTGCGACTTCATGGTGTACCTAGGAGTATTGTTTCTAATACTCAGCTCTTATGCACTGTTCTTCATAAGAATTTAAAACTTGGGAGGATTGTTTGCCATTTAAAGAGTTTGCATATAATAGGACCTTGCATACTACTACTTCATATTCTCCTTTTGAAGTTGTTTATGATTTTAATCCACATAATTATTTAATTCTGATACTTTTGTTTGTGGATGACAGAAGTAGCTTGGATGGACTTGAGCCGATTGTTATTAAAGACCATGGACTTATTTATTTCATTGAAATGACTTATTTTATTAGTCAAAGGAATTATTCTAGAATAATTGGGCTTGGGAGATGTCTAGCCCATATGTCTTATTTCTAATGAACTAGGGTTTTTGAGAAGGCCTTGTATTTTGGCCAAGGGCATATTTGGAAAGTTATTAATTTATGTGAACTAGGGTTTTAGAAGTACTGTAGCGCGGCACTGTTCATGCTACAGTACCGCGGCACTGTTCACGCTACAGTACCGCGGCACTATTCCTTTAGGGTTTTGGGAATTGTTTATTTAAGGCACTTGTAGCCTCATTTGAGAGGTAAGACATTTTTTATTGAATTTTCATTGTGAGTGAGTTTTCTCCTCGTGTTCTTAATTGAACTCTTGAACTTATCAAAGGTAAATCACAACCTTTGTGGCGTTCCTCCTTGTAATTTGGGTTCTTGAGACGGGATTTCATTGGGTCTAGATTTTAATATAATCTAGGTTCTTGGAACGAGATTTCAACGGGTCTAAATTCTCCATCCATAGACTTGAGTTTGGCGTTCTTGGGTTTGTTTTCCAATATTGTTGTTGGGTCTCAAAGCGAGTCGATTGAGGTTCACATCAAGCCACATCCTTGGGCTCAACCTCCTCCTCCTCATCCTCAAAACCTGCACCAAAAGCTACGGAA
This sequence comes from Carya illinoinensis, assembly GCF_018687715.1. Classification (NCBI taxonomy): domain Eukaryota; kingdom Viridiplantae; phylum Streptophyta; class Magnoliopsida; order Fagales; family Juglandaceae; genus Carya; species Carya illinoinensis. The sequence goes on from NC_056754.1 coordinate 36,681,064, forward strand.
CCAAAAATGGTACCGCAGGTAGGTAAAACCCAAACACCACCAGATAAAAGCACATAGAACTCAAACAACATGCATGAAGTGATGCCAATGCGCAAAACCCATAAAACATAATTTTCCACACACGCCAAAAATCCCATTTGGCCCAAAAACACAACCTTTCCAAAAACCGCGCCAAAAGTCACATTTGGCCTCTATAACCGTCTCAAACCAAAATCCATTTTATCCGTATGCGCCATGACCTCCCCTAGGGGTCATCCGCACACCCTGGCTCCAGTGCCACACCGCAGAGTACCACTACGCATGTGACACCTAACGAGCGATGCCCAGTTCCACACCCCGCGTGTTCGTAGCCAAGCATCCTCTAGCCCTCACTAGCGAAGGGCCACGGAGTCGGTGCGTAGGGCGATGCTCGGTTCAATGCCCGGCGCGTTCGTAGCCAAGCAACCCCTAGCTCCCGCTCCCGTTGTCGCCTAGCAACAACCCAGGGGACATCACTTAGTTTATTCCGCTCCCGAGTGACCAGAGGAGCTCCACCGGGATAATACCCTTATCCCGGCTTGGGGTCGTGATACACACGCACCCGTAAGTCCACTTACGCCAATAAACAGGCTTTTCTCAATTAAACAAAAACACACGCGCATGCACCATGTAAATGCCATATCAATGCACAAAATAATCAACCAACATAATTCAATAACACAAGCAACTCCGTCCTCCATCCATTCGACCCCCGAACTCCTCGGACTCAGTCCGGAATCAACCAACCAGCAGCAATAAATTATTGAATGAGCAATATATATATTTAAATCTGAAAATAGGGTTTGGAAATTACTTACAACGCTATACGGTAATTTTAGAAAACACTCGACGTTGCAAACGGCGGAGAACAAGCAACGTTACAGTGAAAATTCACTGTGGCCGTGGGTTGCAAACTACCCACTTTTAAACGGGGACAAACCAGGGCTTGGGATTGATAGGGAATGGTCTAGGGATGATTGTGAAGCTATTGGAAGTGGTGGTTGGTCGTGGGTGGCGGCAGAAACGGCGGAGAGAGGCCGGATTTCCCAAAAAGGAAAGCTAGCTCGTGGGAGCTGTTCCGGTGACCATTGGAGGCCGAAAATAGGTGGGTTAGGACGGAAAGGTACCAGTGATGAAGTGGTGAAGAAATGGTGGCCGGAGGTGGAGCGACGGCGGCGGATCGAGGCAAAGTCCGTGGGTGCTTCAAGGGTGATTTTCGGCCAAACAGCTGGCCGGATGGGGGTGGGATTTGGTGGGGAGGTGCGCCGGAGGGAGGGGCATCGACCGGTGGGGGGCGTGAGCCGTACGGCGGCCGGACGGCGGTGGGTCAGGGGTTGGGCTGTTACACGGCGTGGGTGAGGAGAGAGAGGGAGAGAGCCGATCGGGAGGAAGGAGAAGAAAAAAAAGAAAAGAAAGAAAAAAGAGAAAAAGAAAAAGAAAGAAGGAAAAGAAAAGAGAAAAAGGAAAAAGGAAAAAGGGAAAAAGAAATGTAGGAAAGAGATGAGGTCCAGTCCTCACTCCGGGAAAACAAAACAAAACCGCCGAAACGAGATTAAAACCGTAAAATGACTAAAATAAATAAAACACAACATCAAATAAATTAAAAATAAATTTTAAAGCGCTATAAATTAAAATAAATAAACTAATATATTAATTAAAATAAAAACAACCCTTCAGCGAAAATACACGCGAAAGCGGGTCATCACATCCTCCCCCCCTTAAAAACAAATTTCGTCCTCGAAATTTGCAAGATCAACCACCAACTTAAAGAAGCCACATAAAAACACACAAACCATCTGTGACCAAGATTAAGATACATACCTTCATCCTTCAAACAAGTACGGGTACTGCTCCCTCATGTCAGCTGCTCGCTCCCAAGAGAAGTCTTGTGCTAACGGATCTCCCCAAGCCACCTTAACCAAAGGTATCGTCTTGGACCTCAACTGTTGCTCCTTCCAATCCATGATCTGTGACAGAACAACTTCATAAGTGAGATTCGGTTGCAACTGAATACCCGCTGGGTCGACGAAGCGTGGCTCTTGCTGACCAAAGCTCTTCTTCAGGGATGATACATGGAAGACATCATGAATATCCCCAAAATATCCGGGCAAAGCAACTCTATAGGCGACGGACCCTACCTTCTCCAGAATCTGAAAAGGGCTGACATACCTCGGATCTAGCTTCCTCTTCTTACCAAAACGCTTAACACGTCTCATGGGAGAGACTTTGAGATAAACCCAATCACCAACTTCAAAAGACAACTCTCTCCTCCTGGTATCAGCGTAGCTTTTCTGGCGACTCTGAGCTGCCGCCATTTTATCTCTGATGATCCGGACTTGGCTTTGCATCTCTTGAATTATTTCAGGTCCAATTATCCTACTCTCCCCGACTTCATCCCAACACAAGGGCGACCTGCACTTTCTCCCATAAAGAGCCTCATATGAGCCATCTGAATAATCGCATGGAAGCTGTTATTATAAGCAAACTCGATGAGTGGCAAATGGTTTTTCCAACTCCCTTGAAATTCCATGACACACGCTCACAACATGTCTTCAAGGGTCTGAATGGTGCGTTTCGATTGGCCGTCTGTCTGTGGGTGGTAAGCAGTACTGAACTTCAACTTAGTACCCAAAGCTGCCTGCAAACTCTTCCAGAACTGCGACGTGAACCTTGGGTCTCGATCCGATACTATACTCTTTGGTATGCCGTGCAGCCGCACTATTTCTTTCACGTACAAGCGTGTCAACTTATCCAAGGAGTCGGTGTTATTAACAGGCAGGAAATGAGCACTCTTCGTTAACCGGTCAACAATCACCCAAACAGAATTTTTCCCACTAGGCGTTCTCGGCAAACCCACTACAAAATCCATCCTGATGTCATCCCATTTCCACTCAGGAATAGGGAGGGGTTGGAGCATACCAGCTGGTCTTTGATGCTCGGCCTTCACTTGACGGCATGTGTGACATTTCTCAACATATAAGGCAATATCCCTCTTCATTCCATCCCACCAGTAATTTTTCTTCAAGTCCTGATACATCTTTGTACTGCCGGGATGAACTGAATAAGGGGCCGCATGAGCTTCCGCCATGATCCGTTCTTTGAATTTTGAGTCCTTTGGGACCACTCTACGATCTCGGAACCGAAGTATCCCATCTTTATCCATGCTAAAGTGCAACGGCCCTCGAGATTTTCTGACTCTTTTTCTGATATTTAGCAGCTTCGGATCCTTCCTTTGAAGAGTCTTCAATTCTTCAAAATCGGTTACCCGAATATCCAGAACTGAAGATAAAATCTCTTCTTGTTGCGAACTCTCAATAAGGAGCCTTCTCATCCCACAAACCAACGAATCCAATTCTGACGGCTCGGCTTCATCTTCCAAGTGTGACTTTCGGCTCAAAGCATCAGCAACTATATTAGCCTTCCCCGGATGGTACTTGATCTCACACTGATAGTCACTGATTAGCTCTAGCCATCGCCTCTGCCTCATATTCAGATTTTTCTGGGAAAACAAATGCTTCAAGCTCTTGTGATCAGTAAATACCTCGCAAGCTTCCCCATACAAGAAGTGCCGCCAGATCTTGAGAGCAAAAACAATCGCAGCCAATTCTAAATCGTGCGTTGGATAATTCTTCTCATGGTCCTTTAGCTGACGAGATGCATAGGCAACAACCCGTCCTTCCTGCATAAGGACACAACCCAAACCAAACTTAGACGCATCACTGAAGACTACGAATGGCTTATGCGGTTCTGGGAGCGCTAACACTGGTGCCATCGTCAACCTGTTCTTTAATTTTTGGAAGCTTCTCTCACACTTATCTGACCAAACAAATTCTGTATTCTTCCGAGTCAAAGCTGTGAGAGGTCCGAATAGGCGAGCAAATCCCTCCACAAATCTTCGGTAGTATCCGGCCAGCCCCAAGAAACTCCGGATCTCGCGTACTGTAGTCGGGCGCTGCCATGACAAAATGGCTTCTATCTTACTAGGATCAACAACCACTCCGTCTCGGGAAATTACATGCCCAAGAAATTTAACTTCTTCCAACCAGAATTCACACTTGCTGAGCTTATCGTACAATTGGTGTTCTCTCAATTTCCCAAGTACCAGACGAAGATAATACACATGCTCTTCAACATCTCGGGAATAAATCAGAATATCATCGATGAATACTACCACAAATGAATCCAGATAAGGCCGAAATACTCGATTCATTAAATCCATGAAAGCAGCAGGGGCATTAGCTAACCCAAACGGCATCACCTTAAATTCATAATGCCCATACCTCGACCTGAAAGCAGTTTTAGGCACATCCTTGTCTCTGATCCTCAGCTGGTAGTATCCCGACCTCAGATCAATTTTAGAGAACACGGCTGCTCCTTGAAGCTGATCAAATAAATCATCTATCCGAGGGAGAGGATATTTATTTTTGATGGTCACCTTATTCAATTCCCGATAATCTATGCACATACGGAGGGTTCCATCTTTCTTTTTAACAAACAAAACTGGTGCACTCCACGGTGAAGTACTAGGCTGAATAAATCCCTTCTCTACCAGCTCTTGCAACTGAGTCTTCAACTCTTTTAATTCAGCCGGTGCCATGCGATAAGGAGCTTTATGCACAGGAGCCGCTCCAGGTTCTAAGTCTATAACAAATTCCATTTCCCGCACAGGGGGTAGTCCGGGCAAGTCATCCACAAACACATCGGGGAATTCTTCCACAACTGGAATGTCTGCCAAAGACTTCTCCTCAGACGGCGTGGACACCATCTGAACCAAGAATGCATCCGCTCCCCATGCAATCTCTCTTCTTGCTTGAATTGCCGATATAATTATCGGCTTTTCTTTTAACTTACTCCCTGCAAATTCTAGACAATCACCATCTGGAAGCTGAAAGGTAATTACCTGACTTCTACAATTAATACTCGCAGAATATCGGTATAGCCAATCTATTCCGAGGATGATATCAAAACCCAACAGCTTAAACACCACCAAATCAGCATCCAAGAACCTTCCATCAAAATTTAACGGGCATCCCAAAGCAACCTTGGAACACCACACCATTTCACCATCGGGTAGAGCCACTACCATAGACTTCGGCAACGGTTCCGTGACCAAATTACACACCCGCGCAAACGTGGAAGATACAAATGACTGCGACGCACCGGAATCAAACAAAGTGCAAGCATAAAACTCATACAAACGGACTCTCCCTAAACCAAACACACAACCCATGAAATCCAAAAAAAGCAAAGAAGAAACCAAATACACCAAAAATTAAATCCAACTTAAAATTAAATTAGTCCATACCTGTAATTACTCCAACATCATGGGTCGCTGGCGCCTCATCATCCACCTCTCTGGGTGTGACAGCATAAACCCGGGCTTGCACTGCTTGTCTCGGGTTGGTTCTTCCACCGTGTCTACCTCCACGGCTTCCTTGAACTCTGACGGGGCAATCCCGAGCAATATGCCCCACTTGGCCGCACCGGTAACACTGAGGTCCACTACTCACCCGACACTCGCCCTCATGAGCTCTATTGCATGCCCCACAAATTGGTACCCGTCCTCCCATACGAACACCTGAGGACGTTTGAGGTCGAGTTCTGGTCCGCTGAACAAATTTCTGGGGCGAACCCGAGCTGCTTCCTTCACCAAAAAAACTCCGTCTCTTATGTCCTGGAGGGGAGCCCACACTCAGATTATTTTCCCGCTCCACAAGGGTGGCCACATCCATTAATTCCTGAAAAGTGGATATACGATGGCTGACCACCATACGGCGTATGTCATGACGTAGTCCCTCCTGAAAACGATCAGCTCGCATCTCCTCTGTGGCGATAAGGTGGGGAGCAAATCGCCCAAGTTCTATGAATTTCCGGGCGTACTGTTCCACTGTCGCGCCCCCTTGGACCAGATTTGAGAACTCTCTTGGCTTTTGCTTCCTTACCGCTGCGGGGAAGAAGCGGTCATTAAACTCCTTCTTGAAGCGCTGCCAGGTCACAGCAGCGAAAGACCCCAATTCTGATTCCAGCATCACCCTCTTGGTATCCCACCAATCAAACGCGGTGCCTTGCAAGAGATAGCTGGCGTAGAGTACCTGTTGCGCCTCGGTGCAGCCACACACCTCAAATGTTCTCTCCAGATCTTTGATCCATTTTCCAGCTTGAAGTGGATCTTCTTCTCCAGTGAAGTGTGGAGTCCTATGCGCCAGGAAGCGCTCATAGGTGCATCCGGCTTGCACCATGCTACTGGACCCTCCCGGGTACATCCAAGGCCCTCCCTGATGTGGCCAAGGACCTCTTGGTTGTGGCCAAAACCCTCCTTGCTGTGGACAAGGCCCTCCTTGTTGTGGCCAGGGACCCCCTTGTGGTGGCCAAGGTCCTCCTTGCTGTGGACAAGGCCCTCCTTGTTGTGGCCAGGGACCCCCTTGTGGTGGCCAAGGTCCTCCTTGTGGCCAAGGCCCTGCCTGTTGTGGCCTAATATTCTACTGCATAAACTCCGTCATCTGCCGTATTGCTTCGACTATGGAGTCATCCCTTGAGGTATTGCCCCGTGGCTCCTAAGTAGATTTCCTTGGTCTCCCCATTTTTTCCCGTCACCACAACCTTTGACCCCCTTTCAGAAAATAAAAACAAATAAAACCAACAACAAACAAAAACAGAACCACAGACCAACACCACATCATAGAAAACAACAGAAACCAACTTGTAAAAACATAACCAAATAAATAAAACAAACAAACAAGCTCAAACAAATAAAACAAATAAACCAATTAAAACAAATCAAATAACTTTACTTAACATAATATTTAAAACACGACTTTAAAAACATTCTGGTACTACCTACGGGACTTGTGGTTTTACCCAGAGCCAAACTGCTCTGATACCACCTGTGATGCCCCCAAATCCCCACGTACGGACACGGGGAAATCAAGACGTCCGGATGGTGACAACCCGGGTCACCACCCTAACGACGGGTGCCAAGTGTGTGCAAAGGCAACATATGTGCACGAAGAAACACGCAGCGGATAACGAAAGTCATATAACTAAGTACCAGAATTTTTTTTTTCTTAACGTAATACAAGCTGTTTAAAACATACATAAATAAAATATTACAAAACACTAATATAGTTTTTAAACCAAATTATAAAGCATAACATCAGCAACCCGGCGGAGCCGCATCCTCGGGGTCAGCCTCCTCCTCCTCATCCTCAAAACCTGCACCAAAAGCTACGGAACCAAAAATGGTACCGCAGGTAAGTAAAACCCAAACACCACCAGATAAAAGCACATAGAACTCAAACAACATGCATGAAGTGATGCCAATGCGCAAAACCCATAAAACATAATTTTCCACACAAGCCAAAAATCCCATTTGGCCCAAAAACACAACCTTTCCAAAAACCACGCCAAAAGTCACATTTGGCCTCTATAACCGTCTCAAACCAAAATCCATTTTATCCGTATGCGCCATGACCTCCCCTAGGGGTCATCTGCACACCCTGGCTCCAGTGCCACACCGCAGAGTACCACTATGCATGTGACACCTAACGAGCAATGCCCAGTTCCAAGCCCCGCGTGTTCGCAGCCAAGCATCCTCTAGCCCTCACCAGCGAAGGGCCACGGAGTCGGTGCGTAGGGCGATGCCCAGTTCTGCGTCCGGCGCGTTCGTAGCCAAGCAACCCCTAGCCCCCGCTCCCGTTGTCGCCTAGCGACAACCCAGGGGACATCACTCAGTTTATTCCGCTCCTGAGTAACCAGAGGAGCTCCACCGGGATAATACCCCATCCCGGCTTGGGGTCGTGATACACACGCACCCGTAAGTCCACTTACGCCAATAAACAGGCTTTTCTCAATTAAACAACAACACTCGCGCATGCACCATGTAAATGCCATATCAATGCACAAAATAATCAACCAACATAATTCAATAACACAAGCAACTCCGTCCTCCATCCATCCGACCCCCGAACTCCTCGGACTTAGTCCTGAATCAACCAACCAGCAGCAATAAATAATTGAATGAGCAATATATATTTAAATCTGAAAATAGGGTTTGGAAATTACTTACAGCGCTATACAGTAATTTTAGAAAACACTCGGCGTTGCAAACGGCGGAGAAAAAGCAACGTTACAGTGAAAATTCACTGTGGCCGTAGGTTGCAAAATACCCACTTTTGAACGGGGACAAACCAGGGCTTGGGATTGATAGGGAATGGTTTAGGGATGATTGTGAAGCTATTGGAAGTGGTGGTTGGCCGTGGGTGGTGACAGAAATGGCGGAGAGAGTCCGGATTTCCCAAAAAGGAAAGCTAGCTCGTGGGAGCTGTTCCAATGGTTGCGTACACGGTGACTTTTGGCTGCTCTCGAAGGCTAACGGCTGGTCCGATGGCTCTGAAAATTGGTGGAGATGATCTCTGGTGGAAGGGGAAGAGAATGGTGGTGACGGTGCACTAAAAGGTGGCTGGACGGCGGAGAACTGGGCTGACAAACAGGCTGCAACGGAAGGAAAAAAAAGGGGTTGCTGCGTACGCAGGAAAGGAGGAAGAAGAAAGAAAAAGAAAAGGAAGAAAAAGAAGGAAAAAGAAAGAAAGAAAAAGAAAAGAAAAGGGAAAAGAAAAAGAGAAAAGAAAAGAAATGAGGTCCAATCCTCACTCTGGAAACCAAAAACAGATCCGCCGAAAACGATATTAAAAACCGTAAAACGACTAAAATAAATTAAACACCACCTCAAATAAATTAAAAACCAATTAAAACACATTAATTTAAAATAAATAAACTAATATATTAATTAAATTAAAAACAACCCTTCAATGAAAATACACGTAAAAGCGGGCCATCACAAAGATTGTACGAAATCAACACTACAGGCCAATTGCTATAACTTGTACTCATATTCCCAAAAGGGTTGAATCCATTGGTTGTGAGTCATAGGCGCACATTCCAAGCTTCTATCCCAAACTCTGGATATTGATTATCGAAAGATTGTCACGCAAGTGAGTCAGCTTGGTGCCTCATAAATGCGTCATTATTAACTCTTTTCTCCTTGTGACACTTCATATCGTGAGATGTTTTCTTACACATATATAATCTTTGTAACCTAGGTCTCAATGGGAAATATCGCAAGACCTAACCGGCATGCTTTTCTTACCCTTCCACCTTGACTCTCCGCATACAGGACATGCTTGTTTCTCCTCGTTTTCCTTCCAAAATAAAACACAATCATTCTTGCATGCATGTATGGACTTATATTTAAACCCTAATCCCTTTCTCAACTATTTCGCTTCATAAAAGTTCTTTGGCAATGCAGACCCTTTGGGAAGCACCGCATTAAATAAGTTTAATATCATGTTTATTCCTTTCGTTGACATCCCACACAATGAATTAAGGTGAAACAACCGCACAATAAACGACATTTTGGAATGTTTCGTACAGCCTGGATAAAGCTTGCGCTTTGCATCTTCCCATATTGTAGCAAAATTTTCAGAATCAGTCCCTCGGTCACTTGAGGCATTGTCGTCAACCTTATCCATAAACATCCCAGCTCCAATGTCACTCAACACCTACTCCATCTCATCTCGCTCATAATCATCATCCACGTGCCGCAAATAATTCGGATGACCAAATAATCCATCCGCTGATTGTGCATAAGGCTCACCATGCAGTACCCATCGAGTATACCCCAAATCCATACCATTCACAAATATATGACTTTCAGCTTCATCCAGCCCTATCGCACACAAATTTTTACAACCTCGGCATTGACACTTAATATAACCACGACTATCAGTAGAGGCTCTTGCAAAATCAATGAAGGTTCTTACTCCATGCGCATAGGGTATGTAATCCTTTCCAAGTCTATTGCCTACACGCATCCCAATTTTGTCCATTTCTAAAAACATCTATCTATTAGTAACACGTAGTATACTATAATACACATGCATGTTATGCTTAAATTCAAACTGCTCTTTCGATAAGGTAGTTGGCCATATCTCCTTCAAGATTATATTATCCATTTGCACATATTCCATCATTCTACTACTTTCCACGTCAGTAGGAATTTCGGCAGCACCTCCCCATAGTTCTCTAAGTATACATGTTCATATAGAGGGATTGTGACCCTACGAACAGTATACCCGAAGAACAATAAAGGAAGACACCAAAATTTCATACTAAACGTGTTTAGTAGGAATAACAAGAATGTGCAATACAGATAATATAATCTCAAACTGTCCACACTGGACAACTCAAGAATTAGTGTACAGCTAAATGTACACTAATTCTTAAACGGGTCTAAGGTTATTTATGCAATGTCACACAATATCTTGCAAAAAACACTACAAACAATATTTCTATGTTGTTTGAATTAACAATTTCAAACAAATATAATAGTGTTATATTGTTAAACAAAAGCTTAGATAGAAGAATATACTCACACACTACCTTTCTTGTAGAGAATGGTTAAGAATTATCTTCAAAACCATGTCTAAATTTATGCCCAATTACTTAACTGTCACAAACTATCCGAACTTGACAACTCTCAAGGCCGGAGGGACAGGAAGCTTGTGAGCATATTTACAATATCTCTCTCTTGTTTAACAAAATAACATAACTATTTGTTTGACATTGTTATTCTAGATAAAAAATATATATATTTTTGTTAATATATAATTGTTATATATTATAATTGTTATATTTAAAAGTATTTGTTATATTTAATTGTTATTAAATTATAATCGATAATTATATAATTATAATTAATGCTTATATTATATATATATTTGGTATTATATACTAATTATTACATAATTTTAGTTGCTATTATTAGTAAATAATATTTTTAGTTGTTATTTTTTATAAATAACAATGTTATTAATTGTTATTATACAATTGAAATACTTATTTATTGATAATACTTTATAAATTTTAATTGTTATTATATAGAAAGTATTTGTTATTATATAATTGTTATTATTAATATATAATATAGTTATTATATATACTGTGATGCCCCCAATTCTCACGTACGGACACGTAGAAATCGAAGCGTCGGGATGATGACAACACAGGTCACCATCCTATCGCCAAGTGTCAAGTGTGTGTACATGCAACAAGTGTACCATAAAAACACGCAGCGAATAATAAAAGTCTTATAACTAAGTACCAGAATTTTTTGTTTAATACAAACCCGTTTAAAACATACATAATCAAATATTACAAGTCACAAATATCGTTTCAAAACCAAACTGCAATGCATAAAAACTCCAAATCAAAACTCTGGCAGAGCCGCCTCCTCGGGCTCAGCCTCCTCCTCCTCCTCGACATTTGCATCAAAATCTACGGTACCAAAATGGTGTCGCAGGTAAGTAACATTCCAAACGCCACAAGATAAAAACATATTAAACTCAAACAATATGCATGAAAGAATGTCAAATGCACATATCCCATAAATCTACATTTTTTCGACACACGCCAAAAATCCCATTTTGGCCCAAAACATATCCTTTAAACAAAACTTTGCCATTATCCCGGATAATGGCCCAAACCAAGAAAACCACAATTTTTCCAGAAAATGGATCACAACAACCTCAAGCAAAACCTCGCCATTTTCCCAGAAAATGGCCGTATCCAATATTCGAAATCCGTTCCAATTATCGCATGCACCATGATCTCCCTTAGGGATCATCCGCACACTCTGGCTCCTGTGCCACACCGCTGGTAACGACTACGCGTGTGACACCTAAATGAGCGATGTGACGCCCCCAAATCCCCACGCACGGACACAGGAAAATCGAGACGTCCGGATGATGACATCACGGGTCACCACCCTAACGACATGTGCCAAGTGTGTGCAAAAGTAACAAATGTGCATGAAGAAACACGCAGCGGATAACGAAAGTCACAACTAAGTACCAGAATTTTTCTTAATTTAAATACAAAGCTGTTTAAACATACATATTAAAATATTACATAAAACAAATATTAATTTAAACCAAATTACAAAACTTTAAACTTTAACTTCAGCACCCCGGCGGAGCCGCATCCTCGGGATCAGCCTCCTCCTGTTCCTCGAACCCTGTACCAAAATCTACGGTACTAAAAATGGTGCCGCAGGTAAGTAAAATCCAAACACCACTAGATAAAAACATATAGAACTCAAACAATATGCATGAAAGAAAAATCAATGCACATGTCCCGCAAAACTATATTTTTCCACACACGCCGAAAACCCATTTGGCCCACAAAAACATATCGCTTAAAACCAAGCCTCGCCATTATCCCAGATAATGGCCTAAACCACTATTTTCCCAAAAAATGGATCACAAAGCCTCAAAACCAAACCTCGCCATTATCCCAGATAGTGGCCCATTAACCAAACCATCAGAGCACCGTAGGTGGGAATCGCAGGCGGGACTCTACCACCATCCCTGCTCACCACCATCCCTACGCGTGCCTCTGAATCATGCCAATCAATTCAATTATGCATGCACCATGATCTCCCCTAGGGATCATCCGCACACCTGGCTCTGTGCCACACCGCAGGTAACGACTACGCATGTGACACCTAAACGAGCGATGCCCAGATTCGCGCCCTGTGACTCCCCCAAATCCCTATGCACGGACAAGGGAAAATCGAGACGTCCGGATGATGACCTCACGGGTCATCACCCTATCGACGTGTGCCAAGTGTGTGTATAAGCAAAGAATGTGCACGAGAAATACGCAGCGAAAAGCAAGTCAATAACTAAGTACCAGAATTTTTCTTAATTTTAATACAAAGCTATTCAAAAGATACATAAATAAATATTACAAGACACGAATATAATTTAATATCAACTACAAAACATAGCATCAGCATCCCGGCGGAGCCGCATCCTCGGGCTCAGCCTCCTCCTCCTCATCCTCGATCTCTGCACCAAAATCTACGGTACCAAAAATGGTGCCGCAGGTAAATAAAACCCAAACACCACCAGATAAAAACACATAGAACTCAAGCAACATGGATGCAAGAAAAGCCAATGCACATGTCCCGCAAAACCACATTTTTACCACGCCCGCCAAAAAACCCATTTGGCCCATTTGGCTCTGTGCCACACCGCAGGTAACGACTACGCATGTGACACCTAAACGAACGATACCCAGACTCGAACCCCGCGCGTACCTGGACAGGCCATCCTCTAGCCCTCGCCAGCGAAGGGCCACGGAGTCGGTGAGTAGAGCGATGCCCAGACTTGCGCCCAGTGCGTACCTGGCCGGGCCATCCTCTAGCCCCGCTCCCGTCGTCGCCCAGCGACAACTCAGGGGACGTCACTCAGTATTATCCACTCCCGAGTGACCACAGGAGCTCCACCGAGATAATAACCCATCCCGGCTTGGGCTCGTGAGACACACGCACCCGAAAATCCATTCACGCCAGCAAAACAGGATTTCTCAAATAAAATAAAATACACGTGCATGCACCATGAAAATGTAATTATCAATGCAAAAAACAAACAACCAACCATAAAATAATAAATCAAGCAACTCCGTCCTCCATCCATCCGACCCCTGAACTCCTCGGACTCAGTCCGGAATCAACCAACCAGCAGCAGTAAATAAATTGAATGAGCAATATATATTTAAATCTGAAAATAGGGTTTGGAAAATACTTACAGCGCTATACGGTAATTTTAGAAAACACCCGACGTTGCAAACGGCGGAGAAAAAGCAACGTTACAGTGAAAATTCACTGTGGCCGTGGGTTGTAAAATACCCACTTTTGAACGGGGACAAACCAAGGCTCGGGATTGATAGGGAATGGCCTTAAGATATTTATGAAGCTAAGGAAAATGAGTTTTGGCCGTGGGTGGTGGTGGAAATGGCGGTCGAAGGCCAAAAAAGGGCTGAACGGAGTTGAACTCGTGGGAGCTACTCCGGCAACGGATCGAGGCCGGAAATGGGTGGTTTAGGTTGGCAAGAGGTAGGGAAGAAGCTGTGAAAATATGGTGGCCGGAGGTGGTGCGACGGTGCCAGAAACGGTGAAAAAGCGTATGGCTTGGAGGTGCTCGTGGCGGCTAACGGTGGCTCGGATGGAGGTGAAACTTGGTGGGGATGTTCACTGGTGAGAGGGGAAGAAAACTGGGTGGGTCGTGTAGGCCACGCCACCGGCGAGCGGCGGTTCTGGGCTGCGAAAGCAACCGGCAACAGGGGTAAAAATAGAGCAGGTGCAGCGACTTCCGGCGGCTCTCGAAGGCTAACGGCTGGTCCGATGGCTCTAAAAATTGGTGGGGATGATCTCTGGTGGAAGGGAAAGAGAATGGTGGTGGCGGTGCACTAAACCGTGGCCGGACGGCGGAGAACTGGCCGGTCAAAGTGGAGGTGACGGGAAGGAGAAAAGAGAGGAGAGCTGCGCATGGGGAGAGGGGAAAACGGGAAGAAAAAGAAGAAGAAAAAAAAAGAAGAAAAGAAAGAAAAGAAGAAAAGAAATGGAAAAAGGGAAAAAGAAAAAGAAAAGAAAAGAAATGAGGTCCAATCCTCACCTCTGGAGTCCAATAACTGATCCAACGAAAATAAGTTTAAAAGAAATAAAACTAAGAAAATATTTTAAACACAACGTAAAGCTAAAATATAATAATTAACTAGTAAAAACAAACTATTTAATTTTAAATCCAAAGACAAGCTAAAATAAATTAAATAGCAATTTAAATTCAACAGCAATTAAAATCCAATTAAAATCTGAGAATTTAAAATAAAAGAAATATTATATTAATTAAATTAAAATATTCCTTCAGTGAAAATACACATAAAAACGGGGTGTCACACGCCCAACGCGTACCTGGCCAGGCCATCCTCTAGTCCTCGCCACTCTAGGGACCACGGAGTTGAGATGACAGCGTTACCGTATCATGCGATCCGGTCGTAGCCCTGCGACAACCCAGGGGATGTTACTCAGTATTATCCACTCCCGAGTAACCAGAGGAGCTCCACTGAGATAATAACCCATCCCGGCTTGGGCTCGTGAGACACACGCACCCAAAAACCATTTACGCCAATAAAACAGGATTTTCTCGATTAAAATAAAATGCACGTGCATGCACCATGTAAATGCAATCTCAATGCACAAAACAACCAACCAATCACAAATGACCAACCCAAGCAACTCCGTCTTCAATCCATCCGACCCCCGAACTCCTCGGACTCAATCCGAAATCAGCCAACCAACAGCAAATATTTATTGTAAGAGCAAAATATATTTAAATCTAAAAGTAGAGTTTAGAAAATACTTACAACGCTATATGGTATTTTTAGAGAGCTCGTGGCGTTGCAAACGGCGGAAGAAAAGCAACGTAACAGTGAAATTTCACTGTGGCTGTGGGTTGTAAAATATCCACTTTTGAACGGGGACAAACCAAAGCTCGGGATTGATAGGGAATGGCCTAGGGATGTTTATGAAACTAGTGGAAGTGGAGTTTGGCCGTGGGTGGCGACGAAAACGGCGGTAGGAGGCCAAAATACCCAAATCGGAGAGTTAGCTCATGGGGACTGTTCCGGCGATGGATTGAGGCTGAAAATGGGTGGGTTAGGACGGCAAGGAGTCGGTGATGAAGTGGTGAGGAGGTGGTGGCCGGAGGTGGAGCGACGCCGGCAGATCGAGGCTAAAACCGTGCGGCTTGATGATGGTTTTCCGGCTAAACGACGGCACGGTTGGGGATGAAAGTTGGTGGGGTGGTTCATCGGAGGAAGGGGAAGATTTCGGTGGTGGTGGTGTGCCGCACGGTGGCCGGCGGAGGTGGGTCTGGGTGCAAGGGGTGATCGGCGAGAAGCAGAGGAGAGAGAGAGAGAGAGAAGACGCACCGGGGAGGGGGATGCACGGGAAAGAATGGGAAAAAGAAAGAAAAAGAAGAAGAAAAAGAAAGAAAAGAGAAAAAGAGAAAAAGGAAAAAGATAAAAGAAAAGATGGAGGGAAGAAATGAGGTCCAGTCCTCACTTCGAAAATCAAAACAGATCCGCCAAAAACGATATTAAAAACCGTAAAACGACTAAAAAATAAAACACAACATCCAATAAATTAAAAAACCAATTAAAACGCAATAATTTAAAATAAATAAACTACTATATTAATTAAATTAAAAACAACCCTTCAGTGAAAATACACGTAAAAATGGGTCATCACAAGCGATGCCCAGTCTCGCGCCCTGCGCGTACGCGTACCCGGACTAGGCCATCCTCTAGTCCCCGCTAGCCTAGGAACCACGGAGTCGACATGACAGCGTTACCGTATCATGCAATCCGGTCGTCGCCCAGCGACAACCCAGGGGATGTCATTCAGTATTATCCACTTCCGAGTGACCAGAGGAGCTCCACCGAGATAATACCCCATCCCGGCTTGGGGTTGTGATACACACGCACCCGAAAATCCATTTACATAAATAAAACCAGTTTTTCTCAATTTAATACATGCACATGAACGCACCATGCAATGCACACCTCCAGACACAATTCATCAACAAATCACAACATCAACAACAATCAAACAACTCCGTCCTCAAATCCATCCGACCCCAGACTCCTCGAAGTCAGTCGGAAATAACCAAACAGTCAATGAATTTATTGTAAAAGAAATAATATATTTAAATCTAAATTAGAGTTTGGAAAATACTTACAACGCTATATGATAATTTTCGAAAGATCAAGAAGCTGCAAACGGCGGAGAAAGAGCAACGTAACAGTGTAAAATACACTGTGGCCATGGGTTGTAAAATACCCATTTTCAAACGGGGACAAACCAAGACTTGAGATTGATAGGGAATGGCCTAGAGGTATTTATGAAGCTAGTGGAAGTGAGAGTTGGCCGTGGGTGGCAGTGGAAATGGCGGTGGAAGGCCAAAAAGTCCAAAAGGGAAAGTGGGTTGGTTGAGCTTCACCGATGACGGATCAGAGCTGGGGTTGGGTGGGTTAGGTAGCTGGGATGCCAATGATGATGTGGTGAAGAAGTGGTGGCCAAAGGATGAGGCATGACAGGGCAGGGAGCACAAAACTGTGTGGCTTGGGTGGTGTTCGTGGTGGTTAACGACGGCGTTTGGGGGGCTGAAAATGGAGGGGTGAGGTCACTGGTGGGTGGGGAAGAAAATGGAAGCATTGGCGACGGCAAAGGGTGGCGCACGGCGGAGCTGGAAGGAAAGGGTGCCGTGACTTCCAGTTGTGCATGGCGGCTAACGGCTGCACGGGTTGGTCTGAAAATTGAGGGAGGTGATCACCGGCCGGAGGGGAGTCGACCGGTAGGGACGGTGCACTGCACGGCGGGCTGATGGCGGCGGTTTGGGCGGCACGAAAAATGGACGGAGAGGGAGGGGGAGGGGGCTGGGTCGCGCGGGAGAGAAGCAGGGAAAAAGAAAGGAAAAAGAAAGAAAAGGAAGAAAAAGGAAAGAAGAAAAAGGAAAGAAGAAAAAGAGAAAAGAAAAAGAAGAGAAAAAGAAAAAGGGAAAAAGAAAAAATGAAAATAAAGAAGTGAGATCCAGAATTGATCCAACGAAAACAATCTTAAAAACTATAAAACGACTAAATTAATTTAAACACCACATCAAGCTAAAATATAATAAATAACTAGTAAAAACTAACAACTAAATTTTAAATCCAAAAAGAAACTAAAATAAATTACACAGCAATTTAAAATCAAAACGATAATTAATATTAAGAAAGCTCCACAAAACAAATATTAGAACTAAATAAATCCAATTAAAATACAATAATTTAAAATAAAAGAACTAATATTTTAATTAAATTAAAATACCCCTTCAGTGAAAATACACATAAAAACGGGATGTCACATCCTCCTCCCTTAGAAAGAAATTTCGTCCTCGAAATTTGTTAGGTCAAACATCAGCGCCAAAATACATAAAGGTTATATCCTCATAAATTAACATCATCAAGTACAAGCTCAATCCACACCTAATCACAAGAAAACCTTTACCACATTTCTATAGAAAATAATATACCTCCAAAAACCACAAGTCTCCACTCATTCCTCAGTTGGCCATTACTGCCCTAATCAAAAATCAACATTCCGCAAAAATACGTCCATGATTGTTGACAGAAGTCAATACCCATCAACCTCAACATCCCAAAATGAAAACAAGCATCATCCTTTCAAAATAAAACTGCCACATCTCAGGTAAGGAACATAACCTAAAAGGCTCGAATCTATATCGACCAACCCACAAGAGTGACTATAAACTTTTACTTGACAATTGTGATGACCCGCTTTTGAGTGTATTTTCACTGAAGTGTTGTTTTTTTTTTTAAATAATATATTAGTTTATTTATTTTAATTTATTGCGTTTTAAAATTTGGTTTTTAATTTATTGGATGTTGTGTTTTATTTATTTTATTTTAGTCGTTTTGCTGTTTTTAATCTCGTTTCGGCGGGTTAGTTTTGTTTTCCCGGAATGAGGATTAGACCTCATCTTTTTTCCTACATCTCTTTTTTTTTTTTTCCCTTTTTCCTTTTTCCTTTTTCTCTTTTCTTTTTCTTCCTTCTTTTTCTTTTTCTCTTTTTTCTTTACTTTCTTTTTTTTTTTCTTCTCCTTCCTCCCGATCGGCTCTCTCCCTCTCTCTCCTCACCCACGCCGTGTAACAGCCCAACCCCCGACCCACCGTCGTCTGGCCGCCGTGCGGCTCACCACCCCCACCGGTCGACGCCCCTCCCTCCGGCGCACCTCCCCACCAATTCTCAGCCCCATCCGGCTGGCCGTTTGGCTGGAAAACCCCTTTAAAGCCTCCACGATTTTTGCCTCGATCCGCCTCCGGCCACCATTTCTTCACCACTTCATCACCGGTCCCTTGCCGTCCTAACCCACCTATTTTCGGCCTCCAATGGTCACCGGAACAGCTCCCACGAGCTAGCTTTTCTTTTTGGGAAATCCGGCCTCTCTCTGCCGTTTCTGCCGCCACCCACGGCCAACCACCACTTCCAATAGCTTCATAATCATCCCTAGGCCATTCCCTATCAATCCCAAGCCCTTGTTTGTCCCTGTTCAAAAGTGGATATTTTACAACCCACGGCCACAGTGAATTTTCACTGTAACGTTGCTTTTTCTCCATCGTTTGCAACGCCGAGTGTTTTCTAAAATTACCGTATAGCGCTGTAAGTATTTTCCAAACCTTATTTTCAGATTTAAAAATATATTGCTCATTCAATAATTTTATCTGCTGGTTGGTTGATTTCGGACTGAGTCCGAGGAGTTCGGGGGTCGGATGGATGGAGGACGGAGTTGCTTGTTTTATTGAATTATGTTGGTCATTTATTTTTGTGCATTGATATGGCATTACATGGTGCATGCATGTGTGTTTTTGTTTAAGTGTGGAAAGCCTGTGTATTGGCGTAAGTGGACTTACGGGTGCGTGTGTATCACGACCCCAAGCCGGGATGGGGTATTATCTCGGTGGAGCTCCTCTGGTCACTCGGGAGCGGAATAAACTGAGTGATGTCCCCTGGGTTGTCGCTAGGCAACGACGGGAGCGGGGGCTAGGTGATGCTTGGCTATGAACACGCTGGGCGCGGAACCGGGCATCGCCCTACGCACCGACTCCGTGGCCCTTCACTGGTGAGGGCTAGAGGATGCTTGGCTACGAACACGCGGGGCGTGGAACTGGGCATCGCTTGTTAGGTGTCACATGCGTAGTGGTACTCTGCGGTGTGGCACTGGAGCCAGGGTGTGCGGATGACCCCTAGGGGAGGTCATGGTGCATATGGATAAAATGGTTTTTTGGTTTGAGATGGTTATAGAGGCCAAATGTGACTTTTGGCGTGGTTTTTGGAAAGGTTGTGTTTTTGGGCCAAATGGGATTTTTGGCGTGTGTGGAAAATTATGTTTTATGGGTTTTGCGCATTGGCATCACTTCATGCATGTTGTTTGAGTTCTATGTGTTTTTATCTGGTAGTGTTTGGGTTTTACTTACCTGCGGTACCATTTTTGGTTCCTTAGCTTTTGGTGCAGGTTTTGAGGATGAGGAGGAGGAGGCTGAGCCCGAGGATGCGGCTCCGCCGGGTTGCTGATGTTATGCTTTATAATTTGGTTTAAAAACTATATTAGTGTTTGTAATATTTTATTTATGTATGTTTTAAACAGCTTGTATTACGTTAAGAAAAAAATTCTGGTACTTAGTTATATGACTTTCGTTATCCGCTGCGTATTTCTTCGTGCACATATGTTGCCTTTGCACACTCTGGGCACCCGTCGTTAGGGTGGTGACCTGGGTTGTCACCATCCGGACGTCTCGATTTCCCCGTGTCCGTACGTGGGGATTTGGGGGCATCACAACAATCTATATTTAAAAGCTCATCACCTAAATTCTGAATATCATATTACCTTCTAAATCTATTTATGTTATCCACCGTCGATGCCTAAGTTCCAACCTCCAAGATTTCATCATACACCACACATGGTGACCCAACAAACACTCTTCAAACTAAATAATAATGTCTATAATTCTTTCGACTGGACACTTAGTCTCTAAGACACAATATAGCTCCCGAATTTAAATTCCTAAGTGAACTCAAGTCACGATTAATTCCTGAGAATAATCACAACAATCATTCTAGTGAGTAACCCACTTCGACTGTACACTTCGATCATCTTACTAAAAACTCACAGCCAAAACCAATAATCATCCAACGTACAAGTGATCCACTGCTACCATTTCCATCATCTAGACTTATATCCTCAAATCAAGAAAAATCATTCCTGAATCTGCTCAACTTTTATCCTTAAATATGCTAAAATCCATTCCTAAAAGGCCGAACATACAGCCTCAAACTCAAAAAATACTAAAATACCAACACTCAAATTAACATACTCGTTTAATACCAACACATAAACTACCATCTCCAACACCCCGGATGGACCTATATTTTTAGGATCGACAAAATTATTTCCTAACCTACACCACCTTAGTCCTGAAACCTGAAAAGAACCATTTCTTAAAATTTACCAACCCTATAACCCCAAACTCGAGAATAAGCATCTTCTAAACCATAATTTTCCAAAACTTTTTTTTTTTTAAAAAAAAAACAACCCTCTTCATGAGTCAACAAAAACATTACCTTCGAGTCTCATAGAGAAAATCTCTTCTTGAAAATCTACACATCGATTACTTAAATTATACGAATTGATGTCTTAATGGTTGTAGACAAATTAACTCACAAAATGTCATCAATTTGCTTTAGGCAAAATCTAAAAGTTCCAATTTAATCAACTCCTCAAATGCTCGTTGAACCTACCATCTCAGGTTCCATAAACTCATTTCGTAAATCCTATAGAATTTTAATTTTAGATTCTTTGCGCTCTGATTAGTTGTTACCTCTGTTCATTCACGGCTCCTGCCTTCGTCCTTATGGATTCAACTAAACCACAACATTTCCCTGCCCAAGCTTAAATCAGAAAATAGCCATCTAACCCAAGTACGCACACTCTATCTAGGACCATCATTGCACCCTAAAAGGTTTGAAACCTCCATCTACGCAAAGGAATACTATAACTTCAACATAATAATAACCATTTTTGAACTAGAGCAATACCCCTAAACCTCAGAAAATAAGCTCCTCGAAAATTTCTGTGACGCCCCCAAATCCCCACGCATAGACACGGGGAAATCGAGACGTCCGGATGGTGACATCACGGGTCACCAACCTATCGACGGGTGCCAAGTGTGTGTATAAACAACAAATGTGCACGAAGAAACACACAGCGGATAGCAAAGTCATATAACTAAGTACCAAAATTTTTTTCTTAGTTTAATACAAAGCTGTTCAAAACAAACATAATAAAATATTACAAACTACAAATATAGTTCAAACCAACAACAAAGCTTAAACTTCAACTCATTACTCCGGTGGAGCCGCATCCTCGGGCTCAGCCTCCTCCTCTTCCTCGATCTCTACACCAAAATCTACAGTACCAAAAATGGTGCCGCAGGTAAGTAAGATCCAAACACCACTAGATAAAAGCATATTAAAACTCAAACAATATGCATGAAGAATGCCAATGCACGAAACCCATAAAACCATATTTTTCCACGCACGCCAAAATCTCATTTGGCCCAAAAACATATTACTTTCCAAAACTCGCCAAAAGTCTCATTTGGCCCATATCTAACTCAATCCATTAACCAATTAATCCGTATGCACCATGACCTCCCCTAGGGGTCATCCGCACACCTTGGCTCCTATGCCACACCGCAGGTAACGACCACGCGTATGACACCTAAACGAGCGATACCTAGTTCCACGCCCCGTGCATTTGTAGTCAAGCATCCTCTAGCCCTCGCTAGCGAAGGGCCATGGAGTCGGTGCGTAGAGCGTTACCATCCCGCCCGCTCTCGTTGTCGCCTAGCGACAACTCAGGGGACATCACTCAGTATTTTACGCTCCCGAGTGAACAGAGTAGCTCCACCAGGATAATACCCCATCCCGGCTTGGGGTCGTGATACACAGGCACTCGAAAATCCATTTACGCCAACAAAGCATGATTTTCTCAATTAAATAAAATGCACGTGCATGCACCATGTAAATGTAATCTCAATGCACAAAACAACCAACCAACCATAAATCAACAAACCAAGCAACTCCGTCCTCAATCCATCCGACCACCGAACTCCTCGGACTCAGTCTTAAATCAACCAACCAACAACAAATATTTATTGTAAGAGCAAAATATATTTAAATCTAAAAGTAGAGTTTGGAAAATACTTACAGCGCTATACGGTATTTTCGAAAGCTCGCGGCGTTGCAAACGGCGAAGAAAAAGCAACGTAACAGTGTATTTTACACTGTGGACATGGGTAATAAATTACCCAATTTCGAACGGGGACAAACCAAGATACGAAATTGATAGGGAATGGTCTAGGGATGTTTATGAAGCTAAAGGAAGTGAGCTTTGGCCATGGGTGGCGGTGGAAGGCCAAAAATGGCTGAACGGAGTTGAGCTCGTGGGAGCTGCTCCGGCAACGGATCGGGGCCGAAATTAGGTGGGTTAGGTCAGCAAGAGGTAGGGGAAGAAGATGTGAAGAGGTGGTGGCAGGAGGTGGAACGACGGCACCGGAAAAGCTCAAAAACCGTGTGGCTTGGAGGAGCTCGTGGCGGCTAACGGTGGCTCGGATGGAGGTGAAACTTGGTGGGGATGTTCACCGATGGAAGGGGAAGAAAACTGGGTGGATGGTGTAGGCCATGCTGCCGGCGAGCGGCGGTTCTGGGCTGAGAAAGCAACCGGCGACAGAGAGAGAAAAGAGGGCTGGTGCCGTGACTTCCAGCTGTGCGTGGCGGCTAATGGCTGGTCGGATGGCCCTGAAAATTGGTGGGGATGATCACTGGTGAGAGGGGAAGATTTTGGTGGGGGTGGTGCACTACATGGCGGCGAACCGGGCGCTCAAAGGGCCGGCGACGGTAAGGAGGAAGGGGCTGTTGTGCGTACGCGGGAGAGGAGGAAGAAGAAAGAAGAAGAAAAGAAAGAAAAAGAAGGAAAAAGAAAGAAAAAGGAAAAGGAAAAAGAGAAAAGAAAAGAAATGAGGTCCAATCCTCACTCTAGAAACTAAAAATTGATCCGCCGAAAACGATTTTAAAAACCGTAAAACAACTAAAATAAATTAAACATCACATTAAATGAAATAAAAACCAATTAAAATACAATAATTTAAAATAAATAAACCAAGATATTAATTAAATTAAAAACAACCCTTCGGTGAAAATAAACGTAAAAGCAGGTCATCACAATTTCCATATCAAAAACTTAACTCTGATCACCCCTATGGTAATGGTTACAGAGTAATCAAACTCTAGGGTAGATCAAGGTAGCATACCAAATCCGCGTATCTAAAACTCAAGTCTTACTATAAAGCAGTTCATCAAGTCATTCTAAAACCTTTGATCATCTAAAGATTATTCTCTGAAATCAACAAGATTGAAGACCTTAGATCCGATAATAAAACAATCACCTCCCAAAACTTTCAAAATCTAAAACATTAATTGATAACAAATCATTTCCTAGAGTCCACAAAACCTTAAACCTTAAATGAAATTCCCATCAATTTATTCTTGATGTTAGTTGAACTTACAATCTCCTACTCTAAAGACTCATTACATAAATTCTACAAAACCTAAGATCTCCATCATTTTAGGCGACTTAAAGCTAATTCCCCCTCCTATTATGACTTGAGTTCCTACTCCACAAAGATCGCCTAAACCATATCATTCCCTTCAAGTCTCGATATTATAACAGCAAGCCACATCGATAAAAATTCAAGCCTAATACGCTAAATATTCATACCTAACAGTATTGTCGATTGTACCATCTTCCTGCCATAACACAGCCATTGACCCCATTTAAAAATCGAATAAAACAAACAACATAAAACCAAAACCAAAACCACATAACAAGAAAATAAAATATACTAGCATACATTAACATAACTAAATAAATAAATTACAAACAAGCTAACTCAAATAATTTCAAATCAAATAGAACATATCAAATAGCAACTTTAAATAAAATAAAATAAATTTCAAATCACAACTTTAAAAACTTTCTGGTACTACACCTACGGGACATGTGGTTTTACCCAGAGCCAAACTACTCTTATACCACCTGTGACGCCCCCAATTCCCACGTACGGACACCAAGAAATCGAAGCGTCGGGATGATGACAACACCGGTCACCATCCTATCGCCAAGTGTCAAGTGTGTGTACATGCAACAAGTGTACAATAAAAACACGCAGCGGATAAGAAAAGTCTTATAACTAAGTACCATAATTTTTTGTTTAATACAAGCCCGTTTAAAACATACATAATCAAATATTACAAGTCACAAATATCGTTTCAAAACCAAACTGCAAGGCATAAAAACTCCAAATCAAAACTCTGGCGGAACCGCCTTCTCGGGCTCAGCCTCCTCCTCCTCCTCGACATCTGTATCAAAATCTACGGTACCAAAATGGTGCTGCAGGTAAGTAACATTCCAAACGCAACAAGATAAAAACATATTAAACTCAAACAATATGCATGAAAGAATGCCAAATGCACATATCCCATAAATCCACATTTTTTCCACGCATGCAAAAAATCTCATTTTGGCCCAAAACAAATCCTTTAAACAAAACTTTGCCATTATCCCAGATAATGGCCCAAATCAAGAAAACCACCATTTTTCCAGAAAATGGATCACAACAACCTCAAGCAAATCCTCGCCATTTTCCCAGAAAATGGCCCGTATCAAATATCCGAAACCTGTTCCAATTATCGCATGCACCATGATCTCCCCTAGGGATCATCCGCACACTCCGTGTGACACTCCGTTTTTATGTGTATTTTCACTGAAGGAATATTTTAATTTAATTAATATAATATTTCTTTTATTTTAAATTATCGGATTTTAATTGGATTTTAATTGCTGTTGAATTTAAATTGCTGTTTAATTTATTTTAGCTTGTCTTTGGATTTAAAATTAAATAGTTTGTTTTTACTAGTTAATTATTATATTTTAGCTTTACGTTGTGTTTAAAATATTTTCTTAGTTTTATTGCTTTTAAACTTATTTTCGTTGGATCAGTTGTTGGACTCCAGAGGTGAGGATTGGACCTCATTTCTTTTCTTTTCTTTTTCTTTTTCCCTTTTTCCTTTTCTTTTCTTCTTTTCTTTCTTTTCTTCTTGTTTTTCTTCTTGTTTTTCTTCCAGTTTCCCCCTCTCCCCGTGCGCAGCTCCTCTCTTTTCTCCTTCCCGTCACCTCCACTTTGACAGGCCAGTTCTCCGCCGTCCGGCCACCGTTTAGTGCACCGCCACCACCATTCTCTTCCCCTTCCACCAGAGATCATCCCCACCAATTTTTAGAGCCATCGGACCAGCCGTTAGCCTTCGAGAGCCGCCGGAAGTCGCTGCACCTGCTCTATTTTTGCCCCTGTCGCTGGTTGCTTTCGCAGCCCAGAACTGCCGCTCGCCAGCAGCGTGGCCTACACCACCCACCCATTTCTCTTCCCCTCTCACCGGTGAACATCCCCACCAAGTTTCACCTCCATCCGAGCCATCGTTAGCCGCCACGAGCTCCTCTAAGCCATACGATTTTTCACCGTTTCCGGCCACCATCTTTTCACAGCTTCTTCCCCTACCTCTTGCCGACCTAAACCACCCATTTCCGGCCTCGATCCGTTGCCGGAGCAGCTCCCACGAGCTCAACTCCGTTCAGCCCCTTTTTGGCCTTCGACCGCCATTTCCACCACCACCCACGGCCAAAACTCATTTTCCTTAGCTTCATAAATATCTCAAGGCCATTTCCTATCAATCCCGAGCCTTGGTTTGTCTCCGTTCAGAAGTGGGTATTTTACAACCCATGGCCACAGTGTAAATTACACTGTTATGTTGCTTTTCCTCCGCCGTTTGCAACGTCGGGTGTTTTCTAAAAATACCGTATAGCGCTGTAAGTATTTTCCAAGCCCTACTTTTAGATTTAAATATATTTTGCTCTTACAATAAATTATTGCTGCTGGTTGGTTGATTCCGGACTGAGTCCGAGGAGTTCGGGGGTCGGATGGATGGAGGACAGAGTTGCTTGTTTTATTGATTTATGGTTGGTTGATTGTTTTGTGCATTGAAATTGCATTTACATGGTGCATGCACGTGCATTTTATTTTATTTGAGAAATCCTGTTTTGCTGGCGTGAATGGATTTTCGGGTGCTTGTGTCTCACGAGCCCAAGCCGGGATGAGTTATTATCTCGGTGGAGCTCCTCTGGTCACTCGGGAGTGGATAATACTGAGTGACGTCCCCTGAGTTGTCGCTGGGCGACGACGGGAGTGGGGTTAGAGGATGGCCTGGCCAGGTACGCGCTGGGCGCGAGTCTGGGCATCGCTCGTTTAGGTGTCACATGCGTAGTCGTTACCTGCGGTGTGGCACAGAGCCAGGGTGTGCGGGTGATCCCTAGGTGAGATCATGGTGCATGCATAACCGGATTGTTTTTATGGTTTTCAGATGTGGGCCATTTTCTAGGAAAATGGCGATGTTGGTTTTCGAGGCATTGATCCATTTTCTGGGAAAATGGTGGTTTGGGCCATTATCTGCGATAATGGCGAGGCTTGGTTTTAAGGATATGTTTTTATGGGGCCAAATGGGTTTTTGGCGTGCGTGGTAAAAATGTGGTTTTGCGGGACATGTGCATTGGCTTTTCTTGCATCCATGTTGTTTGAGTTTTATATGTTTTTATCTAGTGGTGTTTGGAGTTTACTTACCTGCGGCACCATTTTTGGTACCGTAGATTTTGGTGCAGAGATCGAGGATGAGGAGGAGGAGGCTGGGCCCGAGGATGCGGCTCCGTCGGGATGCTGAAGTTATGTTTTGTAGTTGATATTAAATTATATTCGTGTCTTGTAATATTTATTTATGTATGTTTTGAATAGCTTTTTATTAAAATTAAGAAAAATTCTGGTACTTAGTTATTGACTTGCTTTTCGCTGCGTATTTCTCGTGCACATTCGTCGCTTATACACACACTTGGCACACGTCGATAGGGTGATGACCCGTGATGTCATCATCCAGACGTCTCGATTTTCCCGTGTCCATGCATGGGGATTTGGGGGCGTCACACTCTGGCTCCTGTGCCACACCTCAGGTAACGACTACGCGTGTGACACCTAAACGAGCGATGCCCAATTTCGCGCCCAGCGCGTACCTAGACCAGGCCATCCTCTAGTCTCTGCCAATCTAGGAACCACGGAGTCGACACGACAGCGTTACCGTATCGTGCGATCCGGTCGTCGCCCAGCGACAACCCAGGGGTGTCACTTTGTATTATCCACTCCCGAGTGACCAGAGGAGCTCCATCGAGATAATACCCCATCCCGTCTTGGGGTCGTGATACAAACGCACCTGAAAATCCATTTACACAAATAAAACTGGTTTTTCTCAATTTAATACATGCACATGAACGCACCATGCAATGCACACCTCCAGACACAATTCATCAACAAATCACAACATCAACAACAACCAAACAACTCCGTCCTCAAATCCATCCGACCCCCAACTCCTCGAAGTCAGTCAGAAATAACCAAACAGTCAATGAATTTATTCTAAAAGTAATAATATATTTAAATCTAAATTAGAGTTTGGAAAATAGTTATAGCGCTATATGATAATTTTCGAAGGATCAAGGAGCTACAAACGGTAGAGAAAAAGCAACATAACAGTGTAAAATACACTGTGGCCGTGGGTTGTAAAATACCCACTTTCAAACGGGGACAAACCAAGACTTGAGATTGATAGGGAATGGCCTAGAGGTATTTATGAAGTTAGTGGAAGTGAGAGTTAGCCCTGGGTGGCGGTGGAAATGGCGGTGGAAGGCCAAAAAGTCCAAAACGGAAAGTGGGTTGGTTGAGCTTCACCGATGACGGATCGGAGCTGGGGTTGGGTGGGTTAGGTAGTTGGGATACCAGTGATGATGTGGTGAAGAAGTGGTGGCCAACGGCGGAGGCACAGCAGGGCGGGGAGCACAAAACTGTGCGGCTTGGGTGGTGTTTATGGTGGTTAACGGCGGCATTTGGGGGCCTGAAAATGGAGGGGTGAGGTCGCCGGTGGGTGGGGAAGAAAATGGAAGCAACGGCGACGGCAAAGGGTGGCGCACGACAGAGCTGGAAGGGAAGGGTGCCGTGACTTCTAGCCGTGCGTGGTGGCTAACGGCTGCACGGTTTGGCTTGAAAATTGAGGGAGGTGATGTGACGCCCCCAAAATCCCCACGCCCGAACACGGGGAATTCGAGACGTCCGGATGGTGACAACCCGGATCACCATCCTATCGTCGGGTGCCAAGTGTGTGCAAGGCAGCAAAAGTGTACAGAGAAACACGCAGCGGATAAGAAAGTCATAACTAAGTACCAGAATTTTTCTTAACATAATACAAGCTGTTTAAAACGTACATAGATAAAATATTACATATACCACAAATACAGTTTTAAACAAATAAAAAGATAACATCAGCAACCCGGCGGAGCCGCATCCTCGGGCTCAGCCTCTTCCTCCTCAACCTCATCTCCTGTACCAAAAGCTACGGAACCACGAATGGTACCGCAGGTAAGTAAAACCCGAACACTACCAGATAAAAACACATATAACTCAAACAAGATGCATGAACATGCCCAATGCACAAACCCGTAAAACACAAGTTTTCCACGCACGCCAAAAGACACATTTGACATCTCAAACCATTTTCCAATTTTTAACCGTATGCACCATGACCTCCCCTAGGGGTCATCCGCACACCCTGGCTCCAGTGTCACACCGCAGAGTACCGCCACGCATGTGACACCCAACGAGCGATGCCCAGTTCCGCGCCCCGCGCGTGCGTAGCCAAGCATCCTCTAGCCCTCGCCAGCGAAGGGCCACGGAGTCGGTGAGTAGGCCGATGCCCGGTTCCGCGCCCGGCGCGTTCGTAGCCAAGCACCCCCTAGTCCCGCTCCCATTATCGCTTTCGATAACTCAGGGGACATCACTCAGTTTATTCCGCTCCCGAGTGACCAGAGGAGCTCCACCGAGATAATAACCCATCCCGGCTTGGGCTCGTGATACCCACGCACCCGCAACACGCTCACGCCAAAACACAGGCTTTTCTCATAAACCCACAACACACGTGCATGCACCATGAAATGCCAAATCAATGCATATTAAAATAATCCAACAATCATAAATCAAATAAACAAGCAACTCCGTCCTCCATCCATCCGACCCCCGAAACTCCTCGGACTCAGTCCGGAATCAACAACCAACAACAGATATTTATTAAATGAGCAATATATATTTAAATCTGAAAGTAGGGTTTGGAAAATACTTACAGCGCTATACGGCAATTTTAGAAAACACGAGGCAACGTCACAGTGAAAATTCACTGTGGCCGTGGGTCCGAAAAACCCACTTTTGAACGGGGACAAACTAGGTCACGAAATTGATAGGGAATGGTCTAGAGGTGGTTGTGAAGCTATTGGAAGTGACGGACGGCCGTGGGTGGCGGCGGAATGGCCGGAAATGGCCGGATTACCCAAAACGGAAACTAAGCTCGTAGGAGCTGTTCCGGTGGTCGTTGGAGGCCGGAAATAGGTGGGTTAGGACGGCAAGGAGTCGGTGATGAAGTGGTGAAGAAATGGTGGCCGGAGGTGGAGCGACGGCGGCGGATCGGAGCAAAATCCGTGCGCCCTTTGGAAGCTTTTTCCGGCCAAATGGCCGGCCGGTTGGGGGTGGGTTTTGGAGGGAAGGTAGACCGGAAGGAGAGGAAGAGAATGGGACCAGTGGGAGGCCGAACGGTGGCCGGACGGCGGCGGTAGGGCTTAGGGAAGGTGACGCCGGCGTAGGGAGAGAGAGAGAAGAGAGAGAGAGCACGGGGGGGGGGGTGACCGGGTCGAGCGGGAGAGAGGAGAGAGAAAAGAAAGAGAAAAAAGAAAAAGAAGAAAAAAGAAAAGAAGGGAAAAAGAAAAAAGGAAAAAGAGAAAAAGAAAAAAGATGTGAAAAGAAATGAGGTCCAGTCCTCACTCCGGGAAAAAGAAACAAACCGCCAAAAAGATTAAAACCACAAAAACAACTAAAAGAAATAAAACACAACCTCAAATAAATTAAAATAAATTAAAAACCGACTTTAAAAACGCAACTAAAATAAAATAAAATATCTGATATATTAATTAAAATAAAAACAATTAATTCAGCGAAAATACACTTAAAAGCGGGTCATCACATCCTCCCCTCCTTAAAAACAATTTCGTCCTCGAAATTGCAAGATCACCACCAACTTAAACCAAGCCACACAAACGCACATGAACCAACTGAGACCAAGATTAAAATGCATACCTTCATCATTCGAACAGATATGGGTACTGCTCCCTCATGTCCGCTGCTCGCTCCCAAGAGAAGTCTTGAGCTAACGGATCTCCCCAAGCCACTTTAACCAACGGTATCGTTTTGGACCTCAATTGTTGCTCCTTCCAATCCAAAATCTGCGACGGAACAACCTCGTAAGTGAGATCCGGTTGCAACTGAATACCTGCTGGGTCAACGAAACGTGGCTCTTGCTGCCCAAAGCTCTTCTTCAGGGATGATACGTGGAAGACATCATGAACATCCCCAAAATAATCCGGCAAAGCAACTCTATAGGCGACGGACCCTACTCTCTCCAGAATCTGAAAAGGGCCGACGTACCTCGGATCTAGTTTCCTTTTCTTACCAAAACGCTTAACACCTCTCATGGGAGAGACTTTAAGATAAACCCAATCACCAACTTCAAATGACAATTCTCTCCTCCTGGTATCAGCGTAGCTTTTCTGGCGACTCTGAGCTGCCGCCATTTTTTCTCTGATGATCCGGACTTGGCTTTGCATTTCCTGAATTATTTCGGGTCCAATTACCCTACTCTCCCCAACTTCATCCCAACACAAGGGCGACCTACACTTTCTTCCATAAAGAGCTTCATAGGGAGCCATCTGAATGGTCGCATGGTAGCTGTTATTGTAGGCAAACTCAATGAGAGGCAAATGATTTTCCCAACTCCCTTGGAATTCCAGGGCACATGCTCTCAACATGTCTTCCAAGGTCTGTATGGTGCGCTCTGACTGGCCGTCTGTCTGCGGGTGATAAGCAGTGCTGAACTTCAACTTAGTACCCAAAGCTGCCTGCAAACTCTTCCAGAACTGCGATGTGAACCTCGGGTCTCGATCCGACACTATAGTCTTTGGTATGCCATGTAGCCGCACTATCTCCTTGACATACAAACGAGTCAACTTACCCAAAGAGTCAGTGTTGTTAACAGGCAGAAAATGAGCACTCTTCGTTAACCGGTCCACAATCACCCAAACAGAATTCTTCCCACTAGGCGTTCTCGGCAAACCCACTACGAAGTCCATCGTGATATCATCCCATTTCCACTCAGGAATTGGGAGGGGTTGGAGCATACCTGCAGGTCTCTGATGCTCGGCCTTTACCTGACGACACGTGTGGCATTTCTCCACATATAAGGCAACGTCCTTCTTCATTCCATCCCACCAGTAATTTTTCTTCAAGTCTCGATACATCTTTGTACTGCCGGGATGAACTGAATACGGGGCCGCATGAGCTTCCGCCATGATTCGTTCTTTGAAATCTGAGTCCTTTGGGATCACTCTGCGATCTCGGAACCGAAGTATTCCATCACTATCCATGCTATAGTGCAACGGCCCTCGAGATTTTCGGACTCTTTTCCTGATGTTCAGCAGCTTCTGATCCTTTCTTTGGAGAGCTTTCAATTCTTCAAAATCTATTACCCGAATGTCCAGAACCGAAGACAAAATCTCTACTTGCTGCGAACTCTCTATAAGGAGCCTTCTCATCCCATAAAGTAACGAATCCATTTCTGACGGTTCGGCTTCATCCTCCAAATGAGACTTCCGGCTCAAAGCATCAGCAACTATGTTAGCCTTCCCCGGGTGGTACTTGATCTCACACTGATAGTCACTGATTAGCTCTAGCCAACGCCTCTGCCTCATATTCAAATTTTTCTGGGAAAACAAATGCTTCAAGCTCTTATGATCAGTAAATACCTCACAAGCTTCCCCATACAAGAAATGCCGCCAGATCTTGAGTGCAAAAACAATCGCAGCCAACTCTAGATCATGCGTCGGATAATTCTTCTCATGGTCCTTAAGCTGACGAGATGCATAGGCTACAACCCGTCCTTCCTGCATAAGGACACAACCCAAACCGAACTTAGACGCATCACTGAAGACTACAAACGGCTTATGCGGTTCTGGGAGTGCTAACACTGGTGCCGTCGTCAGCCTGTTCTTCAATTCCTGGAAGCTTCTCTCACATTTCTCTGACCAAACAAATTCTGTATTCTTCCGAGTCAAAGCTGTGAGAGGTCCGGATAAGCGAGCAAAACCCTCTACAAACCTTCGGTAGTAACCGGCGAGCCCCAAGAAACTCCTGATCTCGCGTACTGTAGTTGGGCGTGGCCATGACAAAATGGCTTCTACCTTACTGGGATCAACTGCCACTCCACCCTGGGAAATTACATGCCCAAGAAATTTAACTTCTTCCAACCAGAACTCACACTTGCTGAGCTTGGCGTACAACTGGTGTTCTCTCAATTTCTCAAGTACCAAACTAAGATGATACACATGCTCTTCAATATCTCGGGAATAAATCAGTATATCATCAATAAATACTACCACAAAGGAATCCAGATAAGGTTGGAACACCCGATTCATTAAATCCATGAAAGCGGCAGGAGCATTAGCTAGCCCAAATGGCATCACCTTAAATTCATAGTGTCCATACCTCGACCTGAAGGCAGTTTTCGGCACATCCTGCTCTCTGATTCTCAGCTGGTAGTATCCTGACCTCAGATCAATTTTAGAGAACACCGCTGCTCCTTGAAGTTGGTCAAACAAGTCATCAATCCGCGGGAGAGGGTATTTATTTTTGATGGTCACCTTGTTCAACTCCCTATAGTCAATGCACATACGAAGGGTTTCATCTTTCTTTTTAACAAATAAAACTGGAGCACCCCACGGCGACGTACTAGGCTGAATAAACCCCTTCTCTACTAATTCTTGCAACTGAGTCTTCAACTCTTTCAATTCAGCCGGTGCCATGCGGTAAGGAGCCTTGTGCACAGGAGCCGCTCCAGGTTCCAAGTCTATAACAAACTCCATCTCTCGCACGGGGGGTAGTCCGGGCAAGTCATCCACAAACACATCGGGGAACTCTTCCACAACTGGAATGTCTGCCAAGGACTTCTTCTCAGACGGCGTGGACACCATCTGAACCAAGAATGCATCCGCTCCCCATGCAATCTCTCTTCTTGCCTGTATCGCCGATATAATCATCGGTTTTTCTTTTAATCTACTCCCTGCAAATTCCAGACAATCACCATCCGGAAGCTGAAAGCTAATTGTCCGACTTCTGCAATTAATAGTCGCAGAATATCGGTATAGCCAATCCATCCCGAGGATGATATCAAAACCCAACAGCTTGAATACCACCAGATCAGCATCCAAAAATCTTCCCTCAAAATTTAATGGGCATCCCAAAGCAACCTTGGAACACCACACCATCTCGCCGTCGGGCAGCGCCACTACCATGGCCTTCGGCAACGGTTCCGTGACCAAGTTACACACCCGAGCAAATGTGGAAGACACAAACGATCGTGAAGCACCAGAATCAAACAAGGTACAAGCATAAAACTCATACAAACGAACTCTTCCTGAACCAAACACACAACCCATGAAATCCAAAAAAGACAGCGAAGAAACCAAATATACCAAAAATAAATCCAACTTAAAAGATTAAATTAATCCATACCTGTGATTACTCCAGCATCATGGGTCGCTGGTGCCTCATCGTCCACCTCTCCGGGCGTGACAGCATAAACCCGGGCTTGTACTGCTTGTCTCGGGTTGGTTCTTCCACCGTGTCTACCTCCACGGCTTCCTTGAGCTCTGACGGGGCAATCCCGAACTATATGTCCCACTTGACCGCACCGATAACACTGGGGTCCGCTACTCGTGCGACACTCGCCCTCATGAGCTCTATTACAAACCCCACAAACAGGCATACGTCCTCCCATGCGAACACTGGAGGATGCTTGAGATCGGGTTCCAGTCCGCTGAACAAACTTCTGAGGCGAACCCGAGCTGCTTCCTTCACCAGAAAAACTCCGCCTCTTTTGCCCTAAAGGGGATCCCATACACAGATTATTTTCCCGCTCTATAAGGGTGGCCACATCCACTAACTCCTGAAAAGTGGATATCCGATGGCTGACCACCAATCGGCGTATATCAGGGCGTAGTCCCTCCTGAAAACGCTCAGCTCGCAGCTCCTCTGTGGCAACAAGATGAGGAGCAAACCGCTCAAGTTCTATGAACCTCCGGGCGTATTGTTCCACTATTGCACCCCCTTGGACCAGATTAGAGAATTCTCTTGCCTTTTGCTTCCTTACCGATGCGGGAAAGAAGCGGTCATTGAACTCCTTCTTGAAACGCTGCCAGGTCACCGCAGCGAAAGATCCCAGTTCAGCTTCCAACATCACCCTCCTGGTATCCCACCAATCAGAAGCGATACCTTGTAAGAGGTAGCTGGCATAGAGTACTTGTTGTGCTTCAGTACACCCACACACCTCAAAAGTCTTCTCCAGATCTTTGATCCATTTCCCAGCCTGAAGTGGATCCTCATTCCCATTGAAGTGTGGAGTCCTATGCGCCAAGAAGCGCTCATAGGTGCACCCAGCTTGCACCATGCTACTGGACCCTCCTTGATACATCCAAGGCCCTCCCTGATATGGCCAGGGACCTCCTGGTTGTGGCCAATACATTCCCTGTGGCGGACAAGGCTCTCCTGACGGTGGATAGGGCCCTCCTGATGGTGGATAAGGCCCTCCTGATGGTGGCCAAGGACCCCCTTGTGGTGGCCAAGGTCCTTGTGGTGGCCAAGGCCCTGCCTGTTGTGGCCTAATATTCTGTTGCATGAACTCCGTCATCTGCCGAATTGCTTCGGCTATGGAGTCATCCCTGGATGTATTGTCTTGCGGTTCCTGAGTATTTTTCCTTGGTCTACCTGGTCTCCCCATATTCCTGTCCCAATACCACTCTTGACCCTCCTTTAAGAAAACAAATAAAACCATCATAAAACCAACAAAACAAAACAGCACCACGCAACAAGAAACAAAAGAAACCCGCATGCCAAAACATAACTAAATAAAACAAGCAACCAAACATAAACAAATAAAACAAATAAAACAACTATACTTAACATAATTTTAAAACACAACTTTAAAAACATTCTGGTACTACCTACGGGACATGTGGTTTTACCCAGAGCCAAACCGCTCTGATACCACCTGTGACGCCCCCAAAATCCCCACGCCCGAACACGGGGAATTCGAGACGTCCGGATGGTGACAACCCGGATCACCATCCTATCGTCGGGTGCCAAGTGTGTGCAAGGCAGCAAAAGTGTACAGAGAAACACGCAGCGGATAAGAAAGTCATAACTAAGTACCAGAATTTTTCTTAACATAATACAAGCTGTTTAAAACGTACATAGATAAAATATTACATATACCACAAATACAGTTTTAAACAAATAAAAAGATAACATCAGCAACCCGGCGGAGCCGCATCCTCGGGCTCAGCCTCTTCCTCCTCAACCTCATCTCCTGCACCAAAAGCTACGGAACCACGAATGGTACCGTAGGTAAGTAAAACCCGAACACTACCAGATAAAAACACATATAACTCAAACAAGATGCATGAACATGCCCAATGCACAAACCCGTAAAACACAAGTTTTCCACGCACGCCAAAAGACACATTTGACA
Source organism: Carya illinoinensis (assembly GCF_018687715.1). Taxonomy (NCBI): domain Eukaryota; kingdom Viridiplantae; phylum Streptophyta; class Magnoliopsida; order Fagales; family Juglandaceae; genus Carya; species Carya illinoinensis. Next base: position 36,717,422 of record NC_056754.1, read on the forward strand.
TCTCAAACCATTTTCCAATTTTTAAGCGTATGCACCATGACCTCCCCTAGGGGTCATCCGCACACCCTGGCTCCAGTGTCACACCGCAGAGTACCGCCACGCATGTGACACCCAACGAGCGATGCCCAGTTCCGCGCCCCGCGCGTGCGTAGCCAAGCATCCTCTAGCCCTCGCCAGCGAAGGGCCACGGAGTCGGTGAGTAGGCCGATGCCCGGTTCCGCGCCCGGCGCGTTCGTAGCCAAGCACCCCCTAGTCCCGTTCCCATTATCGCTTTCGATAACTCAGGGGACATCACTCAGTTTATTCCGCTCCCGAGTGACCAGAGGAGCTCCACCGAGATAATAACCCATCCCGGCTTGGGCTCGTGATACCCACGCACCCGCAACACGCTCACGCCAAAACACAGGCTTTTCTCATAAACCCACAACACACGTGCATGCACCATGAAATGCCAAATCAATGCATATTAAAATAATCCAACAATCATAAATCAAATAAACAAGCAACTCCGTCCTCCATCCATCCGACCCCCGAAACTCCTCGGACTCAGTCCGGAATCAACAACCAACAACAGATATTTATTAAATGAGCAATATATATTTAAATCTGAAAGTAGGGTTTGGAAAATACTTACAGCGCTATACGGCAATTTTAGAAAACACGAGGCGTTGCAAACGGCGGAAAAACAGCAACGTCACAGTGAAAATTCACTGTGGCCGTGGGTCCGAAAAACCCACTTTTGAACGGGGACAAACTAGGTCACGAAATTGATAGGGAATGGTCTAGAGGTGGTTGTGAAGCTATTGGAAGTGACGGACGGCCGTGGGTGGCGGCGGAATGGCTGGAAATGGCCGGATTACCCAAAACGGAAACTAAGCTCGTAGGAGCTGTTCCGGTGGTCGTTGGAGGCCGGAAATAGGTGGGTTAGGACGGCAAGGAGTCGGTGATGAAGTGGTGAAGAAATGGTGGCCGGAGGTGGAGCGACGGCGGCGGATCGGAGCAAAATCCGTGCGCCCTTTGGAAGCTTTTTCCGGCCAAATGGCCGGCCGGTTGGGGGTGGGTTTTGGAGGGAAGGTAGACCGGAAGGAGAGGAAGAGAATGGGACCGGTGGGAGGCCGAACGGTGGCCGGACGGCGGCGGTAGGGCTTAGGGAAGGTGACGCCGGCGTAGGGAGAGAGAGAGAAGAGAGAGAGAGCACGGGGGGGGGGGTGACCGGGTCGAGCGGGAGAGAGGAGAGAGAAAAGAAAGAGAAAAAAGAAAAAGAAGAAAAAAGAAAAGAAGGGAAAAAGAAAAAAGGAAAAAGAGAAAAAGAAAAAAGATGTGAAAAGAAATGAGGTCCAGTCCTCACTCCGGGAAAAAGAAACAAACCGCCAAAAAGATTAAAACCACAAAAACAACTAAAAGAAATAAAACACAACCTCAAATAAATTAAAATAAATTAAAAACCGACTTTAAAAACGCAACTAAAATAAAATAAAATATCTGATATATTAATTAAAATAAAAACAATTAATTCAGCGAAAATACACTTAAAAGCGGGTCATCACAGGTGATCACCGGCCAGAGGGGAGTCGACCGGTAGGGGCGATGCACTACACGGAGGGCTGATGGTGACGGCCTGGGCGGCACGAAAAACGGACGGAGAGGGAGGGGGAGGGGGCTGGGTCGCGCTGGGGAGAAGTAGGGAAAAAGAAAGGAAAAAGAAAGAAAAGGAAGAAAAATGAAAGAAGAAAAAGAGAAAAGAAAAAGAAGAGAAAAAGAAAAAGGAAAAAAGAGAAAAGGAAAAGAAAGAAGTGAGATCCAATAATTGATCCAACGAAAACAATCTTAAAAACTATAAAACGACTAAATTAATTTAAACACCACATAAAGCTAAAATATAATAAATAACTAGTAAAAACTAACAACTAAATTTTAAATCCAAAAACAAATTAAAATAAATTACACAGCAATTTAAAATCAAAACGATAATTAATATTAAGAAAGCTCCACAAAACAAATATTACAACTAAATAAATCCAATTAAAATACAATAATTTAAAATAAAAGAACTAATATTGTAATTAAATTAAAATACTCCTTCAATGAAAATACACGTAAAAACGGGATGTCACATATATATCTGTTATTATATAATTGCAATTAAAGATTGTTATTGATATTATTTAATTGTTATTATATATATTTGATTATAATTGATACTTATTTTTTTCTTATATAGTATAATATACGATATACTAGATTATAATATACTTAGGGATTGATAACACTTAAATTTTAATTGTCCTTATATAATTATAATTAATGCTTATATTTATATATATATTTGTTATTATATACTACTTATTATATAATTTTAGTTGCTATTATTTGTAAATAATATTTTTAGCTGTTTTTTTTTTATAAATAACAATGTTATTAATTGTTATTATACAATTTAAATACTTATTTATTGATAATACTTATACTTATATATATATATATATATATTTGTTATTATATACTACTTATTATACTTATTTTAGTTGCTAATAATAAAAAAAAAATTACATATATAACATACAAAACATATTACACAACATATGCCTAAAAACAATACACACTTCTAAAACACAAATTTTAAGAATAACCATACACATGTTTGACATTTTCCATTTTAATTCATGCTATAACACAATCCATATCACAAAAAAAATATATAATTTATCAATATCCAATTCAAACATATTCACAATATATACAATGAAAAGAATATTTCCCCCATACAATATTATACCCTAATCTAAGTCATCAAGATCCCCAATCAACTCATATTATACACATAAAAAATTTCACTTTTATTCACAATAAAATCACAGCAAAATGTATTAATAGAGTTTAGTATATATATCTTGTGCTTACAATATTCTCCTCTTAAAAATCACAAGTTTTCAACAAGCCACAACAAACAATCCTTCAAAAAAAAAAAATACAACACTAGCTAGTTAAATACATATAAAAAAAACATTGACAAATATCATGTAAATTGTAAATATATCAAAAGAAAAATATTTTACCTTACTTTCCTTTGGGAGAAAAAAAAAATACACAAATTCTCTCTCCCTAACTCAATCTAACCCTCTCTCACTCTAACACTCTATCTAACCCTCTCTCACTCTAACCCCCCATCTCTCCCTCTCTCCCTCTAAAACTCTATCTCCCTCTCTCTCTTTCATGCACGAGATCAAAGCAGAATGAATCTACTTTCCCACGCGTGAAATTTTTATATTCAGCAGGTCTAACACTTAACATTCGAACATTCATTAATTGACGTTCGAACGTTTAATTATCCTGTTAACGTAAATAATTTAACGTTCGAACGCTAAGTTATCCCGCCCAAATATTGTACAATACGTTCGAATGTTTAATTATCCCGCCCACAAAGATAATATAACGTTTGAACGTAATAAATAGTATGTTTGAACATTTTAGGGTTCCAAAGATAAAGCGGGAAAATCCCGCTACTTTTTTCCTTATGTTTGGACGTATATCATGTACGTTCAAACATATTGAGGAAAAACAAAGGTTATTTTTATATATGATATCATATAATATCATGTAAACTCAATTTTGATATATTATATTAAAAAATAATCAATATTATATTATATTATATTATATTATACATATAAATTCTATATATTTTACAACATTATATATGATATTATATATCATGTATATATAGTTGAATATTATACTATATATGTACATATATATAATCACTCAATATACATTTTAAGTATATAGATATATAGTATATTATATATTATATATTATATACTATTGTAATATTATATAACTATAATATATACTATATAAATATTATATACTATATATATAATATATAATATACTACATATTATATATTATATATATAGTATATTATATATAAATTATAGTTATTATAATATAATATATTATATATTATAATATATATAAGTTAATATATTATATAATATATAATACATTCGAATATTGGACATAACATTCGAACATTGTTATGTAAACGTTTGAACATTAATTGTATATAAACTCTAACCCGACGACTTTCCTCCTCATTTCTCTTTTATTCACTCTGAACGTCACAATCTCTGCCACTCATGCCGTCGCTACCACCATCATACGCCACTGCAACCGTCACAAAAAGGTAATGTGCCCTCCTCATAGAGTAGTTTTGTGTAATTTAATCGAAACCTACCTTATAGGCCCAATTTTCTTCTTAATTTTCCAGCCTCTATTGGTTGCAAATGAATAAAATATCACCATAGAAACATTCCTTGTAGCCTATAGATAATTTCTATTGTGGGTTTTTACCCCGAAACATTAGTTTCGAAGCTTTCGGAATAGTTGAGTCGACTCAGCCATTTTGCCTCCTAACATTCAAATGTTACAATGAAACGTCCGAACATGTGACGTTATAAATTCATAATGTTCGTGAACGTAAATTGTAACATTCAAACATTTTTATCAAACGTTTGAAGAGTACGTTGGATAAAACGTCTGAACGTAAACCGTTTGTCTTCTTCGGTTAGAAAAAACGTCCGAACGTGTGACGTTTGAAATTCATAACATCCGAATGTTACATGTTAACGTTCAAACATAAATACCAGAACCATACGACTTTTTATCTAACGTTTAAAGATGACGTTGGATAAAATGTCCGAACGTAAAATAAACATTCGAACGTAAATCTTACTACGTGCGAATATTTTGTGGATCTGATTTACGTTCAAATGTTTATCTAATTACATTTGATTTTATGTGTATAGAATTTACATTCAAATGTACATTCATTTTACATTCGGACATAAATTCATTCTAATTATTAAGCTATCATTGTTCGAATGTTAATGGTTTACGTTTGAATTTCTTAAGTTACGTTCGAACGTACATTCATTATACATTCAGATGTAAACTATTTCTAATTATGTGAAATATTATCGTTCGAACGTCAATTGATTGACATTCGACCATATGTCCATTAAATGTAATTTATATTATTTCATCTTATTATTATTGTTTTGGGTATTGAAAAAATGTAATTGTTTATTATATTTGCTATCAAAATTATGTAAATTTATAATGATGATATGAAAATTTTGTGAATAATCCATATATGTTGTAATATGCATATATATGTAATTCTAATGATTTTTCTTAAATTTTTTTCTAGTATTTTTTTTTAGGATATGACTCACTATATGACAACCAGGAAATGAGGGAGGGATTGAGGCAATCCGGACATTGCTCGGCTGGGGGCACGAACAGTTATGGGTGAACGAGAAATACTTATTAATAAGTTCGATGAGCTCATTTGGGAGCAGAAGACGCTGAGAGACATCTTCATCACTAGAGGCTGGGGCCCAATATGCACATTGAGGGGAAATATTTACCTTTCAATTGTTCAGGAGTTTTACATTGGGATGACCGTCATGCCCAATAATGCATCCTCCCATACCCTCACTGTACGTGGTGTACAGTTTGAGTTCTCGACGGATATTATTGCCTAGTTACTCTAGATTCTGCGTATACTACCTGAGGCGACAGCTACTCAGGTTGGTGACACAGCAACTACATTTGCTCCGAGCACATTTGAGGCAGATCTAGCCACTATGCCCAGTCATGAAGAAGATCAGCCTGAGGGCAAGGATATTGCTCTTAAGGTTGGTGATGATAAGCGGGATCAGGATTTCTACATCCTCACTGGCAAAGACCGCTCAAAGCTCGATAGACCGAACTCCTTTAGCCAGAATCAGCTACTGCCTTTCTTTCGCATGTTGCAAATTTTTGTTGCAACAAATGTAGACCTTGTGGTACATAAGACCACATTCGGTCAGGCTCCCGCACAGTTCCTGATTCGCTTGGCACATGGAGAGCCCATTGACTTGCCACTAGTTATATTTGAGAGGCTCCATTACGAGGCCAGCATTGTTACAACCTCTCGTATGGAGTCATCATCAGCTGCTTATTACTAGCCCGGGGAGTGCCACTCCAGGCAGAGGAGATTATGCTAAACTAGATGAGCCCCATCGACATGACCACACACTGTCGGAGCATTAGACATGGGTGTAATATCCACTCCTTCTTTCTTCTTCTTTATCATAAGCCTCGATCTATGTGTCAAACTTCGATATACGTGCCGAGCCTCGTTCTACATGCCAAACTTTGACCTACGTGCTGAGCTTCAGTCTATGTGTTGAGCCTTGTTCCACGTGTTGAGCTTTAATCTATCTGCTGAGTCTCAATCTACCTGCTAAGCCTTATCCTAGGTGTTGTACCTCGCTGTCGTGTTCCGAAAGTTATATAGCGGATTTCAAAATAAGATAGATATTTTAATGCTTACGGATATTTTAAATATTATGAAAATATCTATAGAAGATATTTTCAGTATTATTAGATAAGCTTGTTTTTAATGTAGCACAATTATAATATTTTAATGAGTTCTAAAAATATTATAATTATGGATAATTACTTATATTAAATATTTTAGTTGTTTTAAACTATTAAGAGGTTTAATTTACGTTGAAAACTCTTATTTAATTTAAATGGTTTTATCCTTTTTGAGTAATTAACGATTCTTTATCATTTTAAATAATGATGAAGATATATTATTTTATAAACTTTAGTTTATAAAATAATATTACATCTTAATCCTTCTTAGTGTTTTATTTGAATGTTTTATTTAAAATAAAACACTTACGCGTTTTCAAATCAGTGTTTAAACTCATCGTTTGATTATTTTGAGGATCCTGAGGCTTAAGATTGGGATAAATACCCAGGCCCCTCTCTTTTCTTCCTCACTTTTTCTCTTTTTCCTTTTCTTCTTTCTCTCTCTTCTCTCTCTTCCCATGCACGTCCAACCGTGCCTTTGTTTCCTCCACCGTGCATGAGCTTCAAGCCTCCCAGCTGGCGCCACCTCGAGCCGCCGTGCCCCACCTCCCACACCGATATGATCCTCCCCCACCGGTGAGCACTACTGCATTAGTGGTGAGCTACATCAGCCACCTCTTCTCTCTCTTTCTTCCTTCAAGCAAATGGGTCTTCAAGCCTTTTCCTCCACCTAGAGCGGCCATACACGGCCAAAACGACCACCAAGCATCACCAATGGATTCACCACATCATGGGCTTCCTCCCCATGTCCTTCTTTTCCTCTAACTCTCTCTTTTTCTCAATGGATCTCCATAGCCATAGATTCGGTTGCACCACCGTATGCCGTCGTACACGGCTACCCATAGTATTTCACCACCACCACTTTGTTCCTCTCATCACCACAACCTTCCCCAACAAATTTCATGGCCAACGGAGCTGCACATAGCTCTCACTCTCGCTCACTCTCCAAGGTTGAAATCCACTTCTAGAGGCCGATCCGCCACCGTGAGCCATTGTATGGCCACCACCTAGCCACCACAACTCCACCACATCTTCCTTTACCTTTCCCTAGCTTTCCATGGAGTTCTATGGCCTTCATCCACCTCAAGCAAACTCCTAGCATTTCAGATTCACTGTTCACAGCGTGATGCCGCCGTCCTCCACCACCTTTGACCACCGCAAGGCCATCATGAGCCTTTCCAAGGCCACACCTAGCTATCCTCAAGCCCAAACTGCCACTTTATGCGGTGGACAGCCACTGTACGCGGTGTTACCGCCACGTACGCTCCTCCGACTCTTGATCATGACGAGTAGCGAGCGATGCCATGGGTTATCCCGGTGATGGTATAACCTTCTACCCATAGTTATTTATTTTTTTAGTAGTTGATGGGTTGGACTATAGACTGTGTAGTTAGTATTTGTGGAGTTCGCTGCGTAGTTGTGAAGTGAAGTGTAGTTGTGAAGTGTTGGGCTTGGTTGTGTAGTATTGTGGACTGTGCTGTGAAGTATGGGCGTGAGATGGATGCTGTAGTTGTGATACAGTGTGAAGTGTGAAAAGACTATGAGTGGAGCGTACTCTGTGTAGTGCAGCCATGCGCCGTGTGACATGCGCTGTAATGATGTGAGGCGTAGAATGGAGTGCACGTGGAGTGTACTCCGTGTTATATGGCGATGCACCGTGTGGTGTGTATCATGTTAATAAGCATTGTAACGAAGGGAGTATGCATGGCGCGTACTCCATGTCCCGTAGCAATGCATCGTGGGACATGTATCATAGTGATGTTTGTCGTAGTATGGATGGAAGAGAGTTCACGTGAGTGTACTCTATACTCGGTAGTGATACTCCGGATGGCGTGTCACGAAGGGTTGGATGGCATAGCAGAGAAGTATGGAGTGTATGCTGTAGCGTTGGGAAACTGTATAACAGTGTCCCAAAGCAATGATGATGTGGCTATAGTTCAAGGTAACGGGTGTCGCCTTGAGGTTGACTTATGGCTGAAGGTATGTGTGGAGCGGTGAAAAAGGTATCAAAGAGCACAGCGGAAGCACAATGGACATTGTGCTGTTATTCGGGAATATTTCTCGAGCTGCATAGTGTGATGAGGTGCATTTCTGGATGCAGTCCTCTTGTTAAGTGGCGGGAACTGTGTAATAGTGTCCCGAAGCAATGGTGATATGGCCTATAGTCCAGGGTGACGGGTGTTAGTTTGTGGTTGACTATGGCTAAGAGTATAAGGAAGTGGTGGAAAAGTATCAAAGCGTGTAGTGGAAGCATGATGGGTATCGTGACATAACTCGGGATTAGTCTCGAACTACGTAACGTGACAGAGGTGCATTTGTGGATGCAATCCTCTCCTATCAAGTGTTGGGATGAACTTGTACAGGGTCGGGAAGTAGGAAGAGTCCTATCAACCGGGTTTGAGCAAGTTGGTATTGGGGTATGGAGCTTGCTTATGCAAGCGGGCGTTGATTGGAACTATAAGTTACTCTTAGGTGATAAAAGGGGATGAGATACAGGTGTCTCTGGCGAGACACGTGTACCAGATAGGTTTACCATATGTAATGGGTAATCTGTCCTGATCATGGTTACATGGTGTTTTAGTCCCAGAATTGGCTTGAATTCATATAGCCTGACTGGTTGGGAATAAGGATTTAGTATGAGTTAGGATACGTGAAGGTAGTAATGGGTAACTGGTCTAAGGTTGGGGTGCATGACTCTATCAGTCGGAATCATGTGTTAGATTGTGGAATAGAAGAGTGAGACAGAGGTCTTAGTGTCTTAACCCTAAGGTGAATCACAGGGGTTCACTTTAAGGAATAAGACCCTGAAGGTTTTAGCATAGTAAATGGCACGTACAAGCCCGATGATGGACGAAGAGTGTTCTAAGTGAGGCTTTGTTCTATTTTTAGATTAGTTATGCATTAGATAGATGATAACATAAGGTTATGTGTATGCATGTAGGTTGCCATTTGACATGGACATGAATGGACTACATGGAATGAGTATGGCATGAAGTCCAAGTATTACGTTCATACACTTCTAGAGTTTTCTTTATACAAACGAAGAAGAAGACGAAAGCTTTTCTTTAAAAGGAAAATGAAACATAAGTTTTCAAGTATAAGTACGTAGCGGCCTTCCTTGACAGCCCCTTTTTATGCACCCAAAGTATGTATGTGTATGCATGTGAATGGATGCTATAAGTAGTACGTATTGTATGTATGTTCACGAAAGGAAATGAAATGAAGCTTTAAAAGACGTAAGAACTATTAAGAACTGTAAAGACCAAAAAAGAAAGAAAACTATCTTTTCTAAAATAAAATAACTCTTTCTAAAACAACTTTTATGAAAAAGAAAGAAAATCATTTTCTCTTAAAGAAACTTCTGTTAAAGCAACTTTTACAAAAATAAAGAAAACCATGTTTTAAAAGACACGAAGAAAGTGTTTTAAAATGTCCCTTTGAAAGTGAGGCTTCGGCCCTATGTTAAAAATGTCCCTATGAAAGACGATGTTTTAAATGATGCCATGAAAGAAGACTTTTTCTAAAATGACTTTAATGAAAATTATTTCTCTTAATATGACTTTTATGAAAGAAATGAACATAAGAAACGTAAGAACTATAAGAATTGAAATGAAAGAACGGACTGTAAAGAAAATGAAAGGACTAAAAAGGAATGAAATGACTGAATGCATGATGTATGAAAATACGTAAAGGCCACAAAGACTGGAATGAAAATGGTACCAATAAATGGACTGGATGAGGCAGATTGCAATGCCGGGTAAGTAGTACTGGTAGTGCACCCAGTGTTGCACCCTGACAGAATGGATTCCCAACCCGTGGCCATGGGTGGAATCAGGTCCAAAAGACCTCTAACCCTAGCACACGGGGCGTAACAGTGTGTAATGGCCAATGAAAGTGAAAAGAATGAACGAATGCATGTTAAGAATGAATGCATGTATGTATGGATAAACGGAATGCATGAATGTACATAAGTAAGAAAAGATGAATGCATGTATGTATGCATGAATGTACGTAAAAAGATAAATCATGAAAAGAATCTTTAAGAAATGAAGGCAGCAATGCGTGGGGAACTGTTTTAAAGAAGAAAGCATGTTTTAATGAAAAACCCCACCTTGCAACATTTTCAAACGAAAAGAAAGACAAATGCATGCTATGTGAAATATGTATGTATGGAATGATAACTGCATGACTGAAAAGCTATGTTATTATATTTTGACTGTATGAAGTAATGCTTACGAGTTCCCGACTCATTTTAGTTTTTATGTGTGCCCTCCCAAGCACAAGATGAGCATGACAGGTCAAGACGGGCGCAGCCTAAGGGGAAGAGCGCGTAAGCCTAGGCAAGATGTTTTATATTGAAAACTTTAATTATGGAATTTAATGTTTTCCGCTGTAATCTTTTCATTAAGAAAATGAATTTTATTTATGACATGGAGTCTTTTGTATCCTGACATGGAGAGAAAAGAAATTTTAAATGAATCGTAATTCTAGTCGATTTTCAAAATCGTTATGAAAAGGACCCACCATAAGGACGGGTGTTACAAGGGGAGACGCTCAGCTCGGTGTCAGTCTAGTCCTATATCAGATCTTGTTCCTCCGATCGAGTCTGGGGTTGGTGTTGCTCCCCTGTCTGTGAGTAGTAGTCAGTAGCCGTCGGTTGGGGATGTGAGACCTGCTTGGGTTGATGCAGTGATGAGAGATATGAAGGCGCATATAGATCGACAGATTGATAGACAGATTGCACATATAGATCAAGCTGTAGCACAACTTGCACATCGGTAGATGTGCTAAACAATAAGGTTAAGACATTGACTGAAGAGTTTCTGTCATTTGTAAACTAGCAGTTCTGAATGTCGTTTCTAAAAATTAATCATATTTTGTTTTTTATTTTCAACATATGTAATGAAAAATATTATTTAATGTATGTATTGTAGCTGAATTTCTCTTCTCAATTTTCTTTAATATTAGCTTATGCAACCTTAATATTACGCAAATATATATTATAGTCAATTTCTGCAAATTAACATATAACGTTCGTACTTTGGCGCTAATAATTTTTACATTCGCACATGAGTAGACATAACGTTCGAATGTTGGTGCTAAAAATTTTTACATTCGCATGTAAGTAGACATAACGTTTGAACGTTAAGGTGATGTGGGAGCAAAATAATTAAAACGTTCCAACGTTAAAAAATTATTTGCGTTAAATAATTAAAACGTTCCAACGTTAAAAAATTAACATATAACGTTCGTACTTTGGCGCTAATAATTTTTACATTCGCACATGAGTAGACATAACGTTCGAATGTTGGTGCTAAAAATTTTTACATTCGCATGTAAGTAGACATAACGTTTGAACGTTAAGGTGATGTGGGAGCAAAATAATTAAAACGTTCCAACGTTAAAAAATTATTGCCCAACATTTAGTGACAGTTTCCACAAACCGTCACAGAAAATGCATTTTAGTGATGGTTTGGAGACCGTCACGATTTCTAAACCGTCACTAAAAATGATATTTGTTGTAGTGAGTCCGATTATGCCCATTACAACAAGCAGCAGTAGCGTCATCGCCAGTCCATCAGGCCTCTCATTCTCAACAGGCATCTCATTCTTAGGACAACTCGTCCTATTATTCACCACATTTGATGGATTATTAAGACCCATTTGATCTAAAACTCACAAATTATGACCATGAAATTATGTGATTCCAGAAGATTATTGTTTCCTCAATTATCCAATAAGACAAAAAACTTCGTCTATTATCAGATTACTTTTCAGAAGCCAAGATGCTCATCAAATTATGTCAGAAACATTATCTCTTTGAAGAGTAAGACATGAAACTTTGTCGATTACTGTTCAAGATACTTATCAGATTACTTTTCAAGAGTCAAGATAAGAATTATTACAATTACTATTTATTTATTGACGAAATTATCAGGCACATATTATTGAATATTACTGTTTGTTACTTTTAGTGTCTATAAAAACATAGTTTGTAAATAAGGAGAGGCAATCAGAATTTCTCATCTGAAGCCATTCCTTCTGTCGTCCTTCTTACTCTCAAAACGCCCTCTCACTTGTAAACTTTCTTTCATGTCCTTTGCTTCCAAATTCTCTGAGAATAATCTCCTTGTAAGTATTATATTTTTATTGAAGTCTATTTTATCATATTCTGTCTTTTATTTATGCAAAGGATATGTTCTACTGCCTTTTATTATTTCTTTCATTTTTTTATATTATTAGGCTGGTTACACTGCCTATAGTTATTAATTATTACTAATTACTATTATATTTATATTTTATATTACCTGGAATACGTTATTGGTATTAGAGTCATTGGCTATTATATTGGTATTATGTTATATATATATATATTAACTATATATATAGTCATTATATATAAAATATATAGTATAGTATATATAGTATATAATATATATTATATACTATAATATTAACAATATATATGGTCATTATATATAATATTACCAATAACATATCCCAGGTAATATGAAATATAAATATAATAGTATAACCATCTTGATAATATGAAGAAATGAAAGAAATAATAAAAGGCGATAGAACCTGCCCTTTGCATAAATAAAATACAGAATATGATTAATCGGACTTCATTAAAAACATAATACTTACAAGGATATTAATTCTCAAAGGATTAGGAAGTAGAAGACATGAAAGAAAGTTTACAAGAGAGAGTATTATGAGAGTCAGAAGGATGAGAGAATGAATGGTTTCAGATGAGGAATTCTGAATGCCTTTCCTTGTTTATAAATTTTCTATTTATAGACACCAAAAGTAACAAACAGTAATATTCAATATAAGTGCCTAACATTTTTGTCAACAAATGAATAGTAATTCTAATAATTCTTATGTTGACTCTTGAAAAGTAATATGATGAGCATCTTGAACAGTAATAGACGAACTTGTTTGTCTTATTCTTCAAAGAGATAATGCTTATGACATAATCTGATGAGCATCTTGACTTCTAAAAAGTAATTTGATAATGGACAAAGTCACTTGTCTTATTGAATAATTGAGAGAACAATAATCGTCTAGAATCACATAATTTGAGGGTCATAATTTGTGAGTTTCAGATCAAATGGATCTTGAGAATCTATCAAATGTGGTAGATAATAGGATGAGTTGTCCTGAGGATGAGAGACCTATTGGGAAGGAAAGGCCTGCTGGACTGGTGATGAAATTGCTGCTGGCTGTAATGGAGATAATCTAACTTGTCGCTGAGGATCTTCTTCATCATCACTATTTGAGACTTGTGACATTGTTTCAATTAATTTCTTCAAATCTTTTTTTGCTAGTAATGGATGCTAATTGGGCTTGAAATATGCTCATTTGGACTAGCACTTCAGGAGCAATGATAATTTTTGAAAATATTTTTACAACATGATCGTAATCATATTTTTTCCACCATTTGATAGAGACTTGATGGGCCAAGAACATAATATTTTTTAGAGAATAATGAGATTTAATAACATATTTCCACTTCATAATCTAGTTTAATTTTGTCTAGAGGAAGAATAGAAGAAGTGGTGAACAATGAGTTAGAGAGGGTAGATAATCATTTTGTAATGTAAAAATCTAGAGACTTTCTTGGAGAGGAACGGGAAGAAAAGGGGTTCAGGTCCAAAGTAATCACACCATAATAGAAACCATTGTAGGATTATCTTAATTTCTTATAATTTGTCAAAATGAAGAAACCAGAAATGACGCAAATTTTTCTTTTGTCTAAGAAATATTTTTATCAATGCTTGTTGATAATCATAATAATCAAAATAAGTGGGATCATAATTGTTGCCCAGATGACTAACACAAGAGGGGGGGTGAATTGGGTTATATTTGAAAAATTAACAATTATTAATCAAATACACAATATAAAATATAAATAAAATACGAAGCAGCAATAAATATAAAGCGTAAGGGTAAGAAAGAAGCAAACTCAGTATGTTAACGAGGTTCGGCCCCACTGCCTACGTTCTCGCCTCAAGCTACCCCTTGAGGATCCTCAAATTCACTATTCAACCTCCTTCAGGTGGAGATAGAAACCTATTATACTTTTGAACAACACTGTTACAAAGGATCCTTGTCGAACATCCTCTACACTTACAATTACCTTACACGTGGTGATTCAACTATTCCCTGTGTAGAACATTTTCTACATGCACAATGGTTATACACACCCTTTTACTGATACAAGAGCTGATAGTGGGTAGGTTATCAGAAAACATTCCTCAATGAGTGAAATAAGAACAATACAGGGCAAACTGTATCTCTCTCAAAATGAACAAGGATTAAGGCTCAATGCTTAGAGAAGAGAGAATGAAAGCTTTGAATGAATGTTATATGCTCTTGGTGTTGCAAATGTGAAGCTCTTAAATGATCTATTTATAGGCATATGAGATTTCATATTCAAATTTAAAAAGATTCACATGTCAAAGATAACATTATTCACTTTTTCAAAAAATTCAAATAGAAGTTTCTTCTTTTTCATTTGTCAAAGACAACATCATTCACTTTTCAAAAATTTCAAACCTAATTTTTTTACTTTTTGCATATGACAAAAGGAGCACTCTTTACTTTTCAAATTTTTCAAACAAAATCATCTACCTTTTGCATAAGTCAAAAAGAGCATCAATCACTTTTGAAAATATTGAAATAAAGCATGCACATGTGAAAGATGACAATCAATCATCTTTAATATTTTCAAAATTTTCAAACAAAATCATCTACTTTTTGCATAAGTCAAAAAGAGCATCAATCACTTTTGAAAATATTCAAATAAAGCATGTACATGTAAAAGATGACAATCAATCATCTTTAATATTTTCAAAATTTTAAATAAAATCATTTACTTTTTGCATAAGTCAAAAAGAGCATTAATCACTTTTAAAAATATTTAAATAAATCATGCACATGTGAAAGATGACAATCAATCATTTTTAATATTTTCAAAGTTCAAACCTTTAATCATGCCATGCACATGTGAAAGATGACAATCCATCCTCTTTCAAAATTTTCAAAATATTCATGCACATGTGAAAAATGCATTTTAATGTTTTATGATAAAATATTAATTTTGAGCCTTAATCCTAATTTCAAATTTTTAAGAGATTTATAACATTACTCTATGACTTTAATGTGAACTTGTTCCCTTCTTGCTCATGCTTGGTTCCTTGATGCGCTTGACTCCATTGTGTAGACAACTTGAGTTTGAGACTCCTTTATTCTTTGAATTCATTTGTTATCATCAAAATCCATGTGTAGATATATAATTACACGAAACTTGAAACCTTGGGTTCAACAATAAGGTTGAGAAAATCTTGTTGTTAAATAGGAACTTTTTCCCCATTTTTCAAAGGTGAGAACTTAATTAATAGTAACTTTGTGGAAAGTAATAATTGAAGATGAAGCTGGAGATGGTTGAGTTTGGAGAGCGCGTGGGATTTCAGAAGTAATATTGGAATCTGTGTCTACTAATATGAATTCATAAAATTTCTGGATTTTCTTAATATTTTGCAGAACATAATGCCAATCTGGTAAGAGAAATGCATCAAGTAATTTTTGAGGATCAGACAGGTGTTGGAATTCAGACTCAATAGTGAAGACTGGATGCCAGTAAATTTTAATGATAATGGGAGTTGTAGAAGGTTGAGATAATAGAAGAGGATTAATAATCTGGGAAGAGGAAGAAGGAGAAAAAGATTTTGGATATGTTGGTAATTTTGTAGAAGAAAATGGTGAGAATGGATTGTAGGATGGCTTAATGTTTTATGATAATGTCCCTAATATCGTATAAGGTTTTGGAGTTGCAAAAGGACATGGTGAAAGATAGGAAGCAGATGGTAGCCTAGCATTATAAGAAGATTTAGCCTTTACTCTTGACTTTGAGGATGACATGATTTTCTTTGTAAGATATCTTGGGATAGAAAATCAGGAAGATAATTAGATTTGTGACATTCTCTTTTTACGTGTATTTTCACTGAAGGAGTATTTTAATTTAATTAAAATATTAGTTCTTTTACTTTAAATTATTGTATTTTAATTGGATTTATTTAGTTGTAATATTTGTTTTGTAGAGCTTTCTTAATATTAATTATCGTTTTGATTTTAAATTGCTGTGTAATTTATTTTAGTTTGTTTTTGGATTTAAAATTTAGTTGTTAATTTTTACTAGTTATTTATTATATTTTAGCTTGATGTGGTGTTTAAATTAATTTAGTCATTTTATAGTTTTTAAGATTGTTTTCGTTGGATCAATTTCTGGATCTCACTTCTTTCTTTTCCTTTTTTCTTTTTCCCTTTTTCTTTTTCTCTTCTTTTTCTTTTCTCTTTTTCTTCTTTCCTTTTTCTTCCTTTTCTTTCTTTTTCCTTTCTTTTTCTCTGCTTCTCTCCCGCGCGACCCAGCCCCCTCCCCTCCCTCTCCGTCCGTTTTTCGTGCCGCCCAGACCGCAGTGCAGTGCACCGCCCCCACCGGTCGACTCCCCTCTTGCTGGTGATCACCTCCCTCAATTTTCAGGCCAACTCGTGCAGCCGTTAGCCGCCACGCACGGCTGGAATTCGCGGCACCCTTTCCTTCCAGCTTCGCCGTGTGCCACCCTTTGCCGTCGCCGTTGCTTCCATTTTCTTCCCCACCCACCAGCGACCTCACCCCTCCATTCTCAGCCCCCCAAACACCGCCGTTAACCACCTCGAACACCACCCAAGCCGCACGGTTTTGTGCTCTCCATGCAGCCGTGCCTCAGCCTTTGGCCACTACTTCTTCACCACATCATCACCGGCATCCCAGCTACCTAACCCACCCAACCCCAGCTCCGATCTGTCATCGGTGAAGCTCAACCAACCCACTTTCCGTTTTGGGCTTTTTGGCCTTCCACCACCACCCACAGCCAACTCTCACTTCCACTAGCTTCGTAAATACCTCTAAGCCATTCCCTATCAATCCCAAGTCTTGGTTTGTCCCCGTTCGAAAGTGGGTATTGTGACACCCCGTTTCTATGTGTATTTTCACTGAAGGACTATTTTAATTTAATTAATATAATATTTCTTTTATTTTAAATTATCAGATTTTAATTAGATTTTAATTGCTGTTGAATTTAAATTGCTGTTTAATTTATTTTAGCTTTACGTTGTGTTTAAAATATTTTCTTAGTTTTATTGCTTTTAAACTTATTTTCGTTAGATCAGTTGTTGGACACCAGAGTTGTGGATTGGACCTCATTTCTTTTCTTTTCTCTTTTTCTTTTCCCTTTTCTTTTCTTTCTTTTTCTTTCTTTTTCCTTTTTTTTCTTCTTTTTCTTTTTCTTTCTTCTTCCTCCTCTCCCGCGTACGCAGCAGCCCCTTTTTTTTTCCTTCCGTCGCAGCCTGTTTGTCAGCCCCGTTCTCCGCCGTCCGGCCACTTTTTAGTGCACCATCACCACCATTCTCTTCCCCTTCCACCAGAGATCATCCCCACCAATTTTCAGAGCCATCGGACCAGCCGTTAGCCTTCGAGAGCCGTCGGAAGTCGCTGCACCTGCTCTATTTTTGCCCCTGTCGCCGGTTGCTTTCGCAGCCCAGAACCGCCGCTCGCCGGCGGCGTGGCCTACACCACCCACCCAGTTTTCTTTCCCTCTCACCGGTGAACATCCCCACCAAGTTTCACCTCCATCCGAGCCACCGTTAGCCGCCACGAGCTCCTCCAAGCCATACAGTTTTTCACTGTTTTCGGCATCGTCGCACCACCTCCGGCCACCATCTTTTCACAGCTTCTTCCCCTACCTCTTGCCGACCTAAACAACCCATTTCCGGCCTCGATCCGTTGCCGCAGCAGCTCCCACGAGCTCAACTCCGTTCAGCCCCTTTTTGGCCTTCGACCGCCATTTCCACCACCACCCACGGCCAAAACTCATTTTCCTTAGCTTCATAAATATCTCAAGGCCATTCCCTATCAATCCCGAGCCTTGGTTTGTCCCCGTTCAAAAGTGGGTATTTTACAACCCACGGCCACAGTGTAAATTACAGTGTTACGTTGCTTTTCCTCCGTCGTTTGCAACGCCGCAAGCTTTCTAAAAATACTGTATAGCGCTATAAGTATTTTCCAAGCCCTACTTTTAGATTTAAATATATTTTGCTCTTACAATAAATTATTGCTGCTGGTTGGTTGATTCCGGACTGAGTCCGAGGAGTTCGGGGGTCGGATGGATGGAGGACGGAGTTGCTTGATTTATTGATTTATGGTTGGTTGATTGTTTTGTGCATTGAAATTGCATTTACATGGTGCATGCACATGCATTTTATTTTATTTGAGAAATCCTGTTTTGCTGGCGTGAATGGATTTTCGGGTGCGTGTGTCTCACGAGCCCAAGCCGGGATGGGTTATTATCTCGGTGGAGCTCCTCTAGTCACTCGGGAGTGGATAATACTGAGTGACGTCCCCTGAGTTGTCGCTAGGCAACGACGGGAGCGGGGCTAGAGGATGGCCTGGCCAGGTACGCGCTGGGCGCGAGTCTGGGCATCGCTCTACTCACCGACTCTGTGGCCCTTCGCTGGCGAGAGCTAGAGGATGGCCCGGCCGGGTACGCGCTGGGCGCGAGTCTGGGCATCGCTCGTTTAGGTGTCACATGCGTAGTCGTTACCTGCGGTGTGGCACAGAGCCAGGGTGTGCGGGTGATCCCTAGGGGAGATCATGGTGCATGCATAACCGGATTGTTTTTATGGTTTTCAGATGTGGGCCATTTTCTGGGAAAATGGCGATGTTGGTTTTCGAGGCATTGATCCATTTTCTGGGAAAATGGTGGTTTGGGCCATTATCTGGGATAATGGCGAGGCTTAGTTTTAAGGATATGTTTTTATGGGCCAAATGGGTTTTTGGCGTGCGTGGTAAAAATGTGGTTTTGCGGGACATGTGCATTGGCTTTTCTTGCATCCATGTTGTTTGAGTTATATATGTTTTTATCTAGTGGTGTTTGGAGTTTACTTACCTGCGGCACCATTTTTGATACCGTAGATTTTGGTGCAGAGATCGAGGATGAGGAGGAGGAGGCTGAGCCCGAGGATGCGGCTCCGCCGGGATGCTGATGCTATGTTTTGTAGTTGATATTAAATTATATTCGTGTCTTGTAATATTTATTTACGTATGTTTTGAATAGCTTTGTATTAAAATTAAGAAAAATTCTGGTACTTAGTTATTGACTTGCTTTTCGCTGCGTATTTCTCGTGCACATTCTTCGCTTATACACACACTTGGCACACGTCGATAGGGTGATGACCCATGAGGTCATCATCTGGACGTCTCGATTTCCCCGTGTCCGTGCATGAGGATTTGGGGGCGTCACAGGTATTTTACAACCCACGGCCACAGTATATTTTACACTGTTACATTGCTTTTTTTCCGCCGCTTGCGTTGTAAGTATTTTCCAAACTCTAATTTAGATTTAAATATATTATTGCTTTTATAATAAATTCATTGACTGTCTGGTTATTCCGGACTAAGTCTGAGGAGTCGGGGGTCGGATGGATTTGAGGACGGAGTTGTTTGGTTATTGTTGATGTTGTGATTTGTTGATGAATTGTGTCTGGAGGTGTGCATTGCATGGTGCTTTCATGTGCATGTATTAAATTGAGAAAAACTGATTTTATTTGTGTAAATGGATTTTCGGGTGCGTGTGTATCACGACCCCAAGCCGGGATGGAGTATTATCTCGGTGGAGCTCCTCTGGTCACTCGGGAGTGGATAATACTGAGTGGATAAAATATTTTGAAATTCACTATGAGTATTTTTTAATCTAAATGGCATAACATTCTATTCATAATGTCTAAATGAGACCTTAAATTCAGTTTTGTATCTATCTTTTTTCAGCAATTTGAATTTGCTAAAATTCACTTTTCAAATCAAATTTTGAAAATACCGTAGCATCATAAAGTTGAGATAATAAATATTTTTTATTAGGACTAAGATATCTAATCCATTGTAATACTTTATTTAACGGCTTATTATGAATAACTATTCGAGGAACACCTCTTTCCAATTCTGACCAATTCTGATTTGTTTTTTAACATAGAAAGCAGCACAACTCCATGGTGATTTTCTTTTCTAATTAATCTTTTAGATAGTAAATCATTAATTTTTTTTTTCACAAAATTCTAATAATTCATTATTCATTTGAATTGGTCTAGTTTTAGTAGGAATATTGTTTTTAGAAAAGTTTTTTTCATAAGGTAATTTGACTATGTGTTGTTTTCTATTCCAAAAAGGATTAGGTAAGTTGGAACATACTTCTTTTTCAATTATAATTTTAAAGTTATTAATTTTTTGAATTAATAATGGATCTTTTAATTATTCTTCAATTCTTTTATATTTAAATTCTTGTTTTAAAAAGTTTATCTTTTTTCTTTCCTTTTAATCTTATTTTTTGTTAAAAATTTAATTTATTTTGTTAATGAAACTTCTTTTCTGAATAAAAATTTAAATTGAATTTCTTTTCTGAATATTTTAATAGAAATTCCTTCCTGTATTACAGAAAAAAGATAAAGTAAGGCAAGAAATAGATTTTCCAATATCACTCTGGTATTAATGTGTTTTACTAAAATAAATTCCATTATTGCACATATATGCATTCGATACTTTATAATTTATATTTAATTTCGCTCCACTGGCTTGAGATAATGTCTTTTATATTTTTTTCAAAATATTTAGAAGCTATTATTCATTCTTGTATATAATTTAAATCTACTCCTATGTCTAATAAAGCAATTGTCATGGAAGAAAATTCTTTGTTAGTAGAGATAGTTATTTCAGTATACCATTTTTAAAAATTTATCTTTTTAAAAATATTAATGAAATTTTCTGATTCTCCTTTAATAACTATTACTGAACTTTCTCATTGTTCTTTCTTAGGAATATTAATATTTTTATCAATTTTTATTAGAATAATTGCTTTTATTAATTGTTCATTTGAAACTTATAATTTTGTATTAGAGGTTTGGTATTACATATGGTGAAAATCGAACCGGAACTGGTAAAACTAGATGTATCGGTTTAGGGGGTAATCAGTTTTTGAAAATTTAAAACCGGTACATACCGATTCAGTCCTAAAATTTGTCTAAAATCGGACCTATTACACCCCTAATATCACCATATGTAAGATTAATAAAACTGATTGAGCTGAAACATTGCATATTTCATACATTTAGAACTAACATATTTTAATCATTTCATGATGACATTATTATTAGTTTTAGATGGAAAAATAATTAATAGGCGTAAATCTGAATTGTAATTTAAACTGATTAATATAATGATTTATGCTTAATTTTATAACTTATGATTTAATTAGGTAATATTTCTTTAAATGCATAACATATCTTTTTTTGAAATGAAACTTTACTTCATTAATCTGACTCTACAATAACAGACTTGTCCGAAATAACAGCAGGGAGGACCTCAGGTGGTATCTCCTCCACCCAAATACATTCAAAACTTAAAGGTAAAGCTAATCTTGCAGCTTCACGTGCTGCCTTGTTGCCACCTCTCCCCGAGAAAGAAATTGACCACCCTGACTGGGCATACATGACAGACTTGATGTCTTCTATAACTTGTCCATCCCACGAAAAGTTTTGTGTATTTGAATTGACTGCATCCACTACCATCTTTGCATCTCCTTCCAATTGCACCTGTCTGAGGCCTAGTTCCCTGCATAATATAACAGCACGAAGCATGGCCCAGCTCTTAGCTACATTAGCACTCTTTTTTTTTTTTTTTTTTTTAAAAAAAACCATTTTTTTTTTTACATGTACCTCACCACTGCAGTCCCTCACTACAATACCGATTCCCATCCTTCCCATTTTTTTATCCATGGCTGCATCAACATTCACTTTCATATAATCAAATCTAGGGGGTCTCCACAAAATTCTCATCGCTGCTGTTGGACTTGCTTGACTCTCTCTCGGCTTTTCTTGAGCCAACTTGGTTGCTTCTACTTCCTGTATTGCTAGCTGAAAGATTACAGAAGGGCCTTTGAACTTTCCTTCGAATACCACTTAATTTCTCCTTCTCCATAGGCCATAAAGCACCTCAGCTACTATGTGAAGCTTTCCTTCTTCAAGCTTGGATTGAAAATCAGACCATAGTGACCTGAAGTCAGCATAATTCCTTCTCCATTTTTTTACTGGACTGCATTCCTCTCCCCACACATCTACCGAAGCAGGACAGTCCCATAGCACATGTAATGTTGTTTCCTCATCTCTGTTGCAGACAGGACATGTAGAGTTGTCGACTATCATTCTCTTGAAGAGATTGCTCCTTGTTGGTAGTATTCCATTGAGGACTTTCCAAATAAACTGTTTTACCTTACCTGAGTTTGTTAGTCTCCATATTTTCCCCCACAAACTTTCATTTTGATCTCCACTTGATGTCTCTCCTGTCGTCTGTTTCTTTTTCTCTAGGTCTGTATAGTATGCACTCTTACCTGAAAATGTCCCTTTATCTGATAGTCCCCAGATTACTTTATCATCCATCCCTCTTATGCTGATAGGTATGCTGCAAATACACTGGACTTCCTCTTGTCTGAAAATGGCTTGTACTAGCTCTTTCTTCCATGTCTTGCTTTCTTTTTCAATAAGCTCATCAACAGTTGCAGCAGGGTCCAATACCTTGATAGGAGACTGAATCTGAAATGTAGAAGGTATAGGCACCCATTTGTCTTTCCAGATTCTTATGCTCTTTCCATTTCCTACTCTCCAAACACTTCCAGCCTTTATCAAATCCATCACTGACATCAAACTCCTCCAAATTTGAGAAGGACAATAGCCTACTTGTGCCTCTACCAGGTTGCATGACTTGAAGTACTTTTCTTTGAATATTTGAGCCATCAAAGAGGAGGGTTCCTGTAATATTCTCCATCCTTGCTTGGCTAGAAGAGCTCTATTGAAACAATTGAGATCCCAAAATCCTAGTCCCCCCCCTTCCTTTTGCTGCTCCTAGTTTGTTTCAACTTTTCCAATGGATACCCCTGCCTTCCTTTTTGTGGTTCCACCAGAACTTTGCAATCATGGTTTCCATTTCTCTGAGGAGCCTTTTTGGCAATTTAAAAACGCTCATTGTATATGTTGGTATGCTTGTAGTACACTCTTGATCATGATTTCCTTCCCTGCAGAAGATTGAAAGGAGGTCTTCCAGCTGTTGATCCTTTTCCATATCTTTTCTTTTAGGCCTCTGGAAGTGTTATGCTTGGACTTTCCTACCGTGGTGGGCAAACCCAGGTATTTGTTATAGCTATCACATATTACACCTTCAGCTTGTTGGGAAATGCTCTCTCTCACTGCTGCATTAGTGTTTGAGCTAAAAAGAATGGATGTTTTCTGCCTATTCAGGGTCTGTCCAGATGCTTCTTCATAAATTTTTAACAAATGAACAATGATGGACCATTCCTCTATCTTTGACCTGCAAAACATTACACAGTCATCAGCAAACAAGAGGTGGTTGATTCTTTTTCCTCCCCTTGTAACAGCTACACCTTTGATGAGGCCTCTTACTTCAGCTTGTTGCAGAAGGGTACTCAGGCCTTCTGCACACAGAAGGAAAAGGTAAGGGGAAAGAGGATCCCCTTGCCTTAATCCTCTTGTTGCCTAGATGATGTCTCCTGGGATCCCATTCACCACTACTGAATAGGTAACAGATTTCACACACGCCATGATTAGCCCCCTCCATTTGTCATTAAAACCTAGTTTAGTAAGCATTGTTTGCAGAAATTCCCATTCCACTCTATCATATGCTTTAGACATATCTAGCTTGATGGCCATGCTGCCTTCTCTTCCCTTTTGCCTAGCTTGCATAGTATGAAGGAGCTCATATGCAACCATGATATTGTCTGTGATTAACCTACCAGGTAAGAATGCACTTTGGTTCTAGGATATGACATCTTGCAGCACTAATTTCAGCCTATTTGCCAGGACCTTTGAAATTAGTTTATACCACACATTACAGAGACTGATTGGCCATTAACTGATTTGGGGGAGTTTATCTTAGGGATTAGGGCTATGAGTGTGTGATTCAATCCTACAGGCATTTCACCAGTTCTGAAAAATTCTAGGACTGCTTTGACCACATCAGAACCAACTATATCCCAATGGTCTTGGTAGAAGCCAACAGTGAATCCATCTGGCCCAGGTGACTTAAAGGGTGACATTTGTTTGAGAGCAACAACTTCCTCTTCAGAGGAAAATTCCTTGTCCAATAGTTCACTCTTGCCCCTTGAGATCCTGTGTTCTACACCACTTAGACAGTGTTGGATAGACCTTTTAGTAGGGTTAGAGGATTGATAGACCTTGTTGAAATGATGCCTGAACCCCGATACCACCTCCTCCTTTGAACTTAACACTCTCCCTTCTCCATCTACAATCTGTTTTATAGAGTTCTTCTTTCTCCTTTGATTGACACAAGTGTGATAGAATTTGGTATTCCTATCTCCATGTGTCAACCAATGGACTTTAGCCCTTTGTTTCCATCTTGCATCTTCCTGGTCAAGTAAAAAGCCAACCTCATTTTGCCGTCTTTAGAGATCACTTATATTATCTGCTCTCTCTTCCTCTTGCAACTGTTTGATTTCTTCTGTTTTCTATTTTATGGCTGCTAATATGTTTCTTCTCAGATCCCTGCTCCAATTCTGAAGCCTTTTGCTACATCTCTCTAACTTGCTTTGTAACCTACTGTTTGGCCTTAGAAAGTGATTTTCTCTTTGCCATACTTCTGCAACTATATCTTTACAGCCTTCCTCCTTGGTCCAGTTCATCTCATACTTAAAATGGTAATAAAAATGTGTCCTCTCCCCCCTTCCTCTAGAGAAATCCAATAGGATAGGCCTATGATCTGAGCATAAGGCCATCATGGCGGGGACTAGAAATAGAAACCACTCACACAATCGTTGCCACTTCAAACGCCACCACATCCGTCACAAAAAATGTAGGCATCCCTCTATTAACTGTTTATGTGTTTTTTTAAAAAGAAATTTAAACGTGTTAAAACCCATAATCCGAAACTTGTTCTAGCCGGATTTTCTCCTTAATTTTCCAGCCACCACGGGTTGCCAATGGCCAAATAGCCACAGTAAAAACCTTTCTTGAAATGTACATTTCATTTTTACGATGGCTTTTGGCCTCGAAATGTGACATCCTGTTTTTTACGTGTATTTTCACTAAAGGAGTATTTTAATTTAATTAAAATATTAGTTCTTTTATTTTAAATTATTGTATTTTAATTGGATTTATTTAGTTGTAATATTTGTTTTGTGGAGCTTTCTTAATATTAATTATCGTTTTGATTTTAAATTGCTGTGTAATTTATTTTAGTTTGTTTTTGGATTTAAAATTATGTTGTTTTTTCATTAGTTATTTATTATATTTTAGTTTGATGTGGTGTTTAATTTATTTTAGTCGTTTTATAGTTTTTATATTTGTTTTCGTCGGATCAGTTTTTGGACTCCGGAGGTGAAGATTGGACCTCATTTCTTTTCTCCATCTTTTCTTTTCTCTTTTTCTTTTTCCTTTTTCCTTTTTTCTTTCTCTTTTCCTTATTTTCTTATTTTTTCTTTCTTCTTCTTTTTCCTCTCCTTCCTGCGCACGCAACACGTCTTCTCTCCCTCTCTCCGTTCGGTCCAAGCTCCCAGCCGACGCCACCTCCAGCCGCCATGACCCACCTCCACCTCCGGCATGTCCCTCCCACACCGGCGAGCTCTACTGCACCGATGGTGTGCTACACTGGCCACCCAATCTCTCTCTTTTCTCCTCCAAACAAATGGGTCTTCAAGCCTTTTTCTCCTCGTTGAGCCACCATACATGGCCAAATCAGCCACCGAGCACCACCAATGGATTCACCACATCAAGGGCTTCCTCCCCATGTCTTTCTTTTCCCCTAACTCTCTCTTTTTCTCCGATGGGTCTCCATAGCTAGAGTTTCGGTTGTAGCACCGTACGCCGCCGTAGACGGCCACCCATGGTGTTTCACCACAACCATCTTGTTCCTTTCATCACCATGACCTTCCCCAAGAAATTTCATGGCCAACGGAGTTGTGTATAGCTCTCATTCTCCCTCACTCTCCCTCGGCCTCTTTTCCCCAAAGTTGGCCGATCTCCACCGTGCTCCGCCACCCACGGCAAACTCTCACTTCCAATAGCTTCATAAACTCCTCTAGGCCATTCCCTATCAATTTCAAGTCTTGGTTTGTCCTTGTTCGAAAATGGGTATTTTACAACCCACGGCCACAGTGTAAAATACACTGTTATGTTGCTTTTTCTCCGCCGTTTGCAACGTCGTGATCCTTCGAGAAATACCTTATTGCACTGTACATATTTTACAAACTCTATTTTAGATTTAAATATACTTTTGCTTTTACAATAAATTATTTGGCTGGTTGGTTAATTCCGGACTGAGTCCGAGGAGTCGGGGGTCGGATAGATTGAGGACGGAGTTTCTTGGTTTTGTTGATATTGTGATTGGTTGGATGATTTGTATCTTGAGGTGTGCATTGCATGACGCATTCATGTGCTTTTATTAAATTGAGAAAAACCGGTGTTTTTTGTGTAAATGGATTTTCGGGTGCGTGTGTATCAGGACCCCAAGCCAGGATGGGGTATTATCTCGGTGGAGCTCCTCTAGTCACTCGGGAGTGGATAATACTGAGTGACATCCACTGGGTTGTCGCTGGGCGACAACCAGATCACACGATACAGTAACGCTGTCGCGTCGACCCCGTGGTTCCTAGGCTGGCGGGGACTAGAGGATGGCCTGGTCCAGGTACGTGCTGGGCGCGAGAACTGGGCATCACTCGTTTAGGTGTCACACGCATAGTCGTTACCTGCAGTGTGGCACAGGAGCCAGAGTGTGTGGATGATCCCTAGGGGAGATCATGATGCATGCGATAATTGGAACGGGTTTTGGATTTTGGATACGGGCCATTTTCTAGGAAAATGACGAGGTTATGTTTGAGGCTATGTGATCCATTTTCTGGGAAAATGGTGGTTTCTTGTTTTTGCCATTATCTAGGATAGTGGCAAGGACATGTGATAAAGGATTTGTTTTTGGGCCAAAATGGGATTTTGGCGTGCGTGGAAAAATGTGATTTTATGGGATATGTGCATTTGCATTCTTTCATGCATATTGTTGAGTTTAATATGTTTTTATCTTGTGGTATTTGGATCTTACTTACCTGCGGCACCATTTTGGTACTGTAGATTTTGATGCAGAGATCGAGGAGGAGGAGGAGGCTGAGCCCGAGGAGGCGGCTCCGTCGGAGTATTGATTTGGAGTGTCATGCCTTGTAGTTTGGTGTTGAAATAATGTTTGTGGCTTGTAATATTTTATTATGTATATTTTGAACGGGTTTGTATTAAACATAGAAAAATTCTGGTACTTAGTTATAAGACTTTTGTTATTCGCTGCATGTTTTTATTTGCAGACTTGTTGCATGTACACACACTTGGCACTTGGCGGTAGGGTGGTGACCCG
This sequence comes from Carya illinoinensis, assembly GCF_018687715.1. NCBI lineage: Eukaryota > Viridiplantae > Streptophyta > Magnoliopsida > Fagales > Juglandaceae > Carya > Carya illinoinensis. The sequence continues at coordinate 36,745,362 of NC_056754.1, forward strand.
TGTTGTCATCATCCCGACGTTTCGATTTCCCCGTGTCCGTACATGGGATTTGGGGGCGTCACAGGTGGTATCAGAGTGGTTCGGCTCTGGGTAAAACCACATGTCCCATTGGTGGAGTACCAGAAAGTTTTAAAAGCTTGAGTTGATATTATCTTGTTTATTTAATTTGAATTGTTTTTATTTAACTTGATTCGATTTTATTTGATTTAATTCCATTTGTTTTGGTTTGGTTTGGTTTGATCTTATTGGAATTGGAAGTGTGTTGTTTTATTTGTTTTATTTATTTTGACTTGTTTTGTTTGGAGTTGAAATTGGGGTTAAGGGTTACGTTATGGCAGGAAGGCGGTATAATCGAGGAAACTATTATTAGGCATGAACATTTAGTGTAGTAGGCTTGAATTTTTAGCGATGTGGTTTGCTTGTATGATGTTGAGGTCTGAAGGGAATGTCATGGTTTAGGCAATCTTCGTAAGGTGGGAACTCACGTAGCAATGAGGAGAGGAATTAGCTTTAAGTCGCTTAAGATGATTGAGGTCAAGGTTTTGTAGAATTTATGTAACGAGGCTATAGGATAGGACAGTGTAGGTTCAGCGAACTTTAAGGATATGTTTAAGGGAATTTTATTTAAGGTTTGGGGCCTTATAGATTTTAGGAAAATAAGTTTATGGTAATTAAGGTGTTAGGTTCGACAAGCTTTGGGGGAAATAATTAAATTTCAAGTTTTAGATTTCGTTGATTTGGATGAGTAATTTGGTGGCAATTGGGGCTTTAGATTTTACGAGCTTTTAAGGTGAATGTTTTGGATTAAAGCCATCAATCTTGAGAATTTCAGAAAATGATTTATTATCTATTAATGTTTTAGAATTTGAAAGATTTGGGAGTCGATTTTTCTATTATGGGATGTAAGTTCATTAATCTTAGAAGTTCTGAAAGGTGATTCTTATTTGATTTAAGGTTTTAGAATTGCAGAGTTGAAGGACTGATTTATAATAAGAATTGAGTTCTTAGTTTTACAGACTTAGTGCTGTAGCTTGATCTACTCTAGTGAGTGATTAGTTTGTAACCATTAAAAGGGGGTTGATTAGATTTGAGTTATTGATATGAAAATTTTTCTAGAGTAGATTTCTTTGAGGATTGGAGGTAATGATCTAGTTCGTGTATTTCTTTGGGGATTGAAGATATCGAGTTAGTTTAGAAAATAATTATTGTTAACTCGAGGTTGTAGTAGCAGATTTTAGGAAATGATTTTATCAATTCGAAAGATATAGGTCCATCAGGGTGTTGGAAATAGTAGATTTTGTGTTGGTATTGAATACAATTGAATTTGAGGCTATATGATCCATAGACTTTTGGGAATGGATTCTTAGCAGGTTTAAGGTCATTCTCGGTACCAAACTTTAAGCAACGACTAGTTGCTGATTTAAGAATATAAGTTGAGTAGATTCAGGAATGATTTTTGTTGAGTTGAGGATATAAGTCCAGATGATGGAAATGTGGTAATGGATCACTTGTACATTTGAATGATTTTGGTGTTGGCTAAGAGTGCATGAGATCGATGAGTAGTAATGGTAAGTGTGTATGGATTTCAGGGAGTGTTGGTCCTAGTCTCATCTATTTTTGGCTTGGTAGGAGTTGAAGAGGAATCTGTGTGATAATATTAAATTCAAGAGATTTTGGCTTTGAGTTGTTTGGTAAGTTGAACGGAATGTGCAGTCGAAGCGGGTTACCCATTGGGATGATGGTTTGAAACAACGGTTGTGTTTATCTTGAGAATTAATTGCGACTTAAAGTCATAGGAATTTAACTTTGTGAGGCTATACTTTTCTTTGGAGATCAAGTATCCAGTTGGGAGAATTAGGGATATTGTTAATTAACTTGAAACGAGATTGTTAGGTCACCATGTGTGGTGTATGAAAAAAAAAAAAATCTTGGAAGTTGAAACTTATGCATCAACGGTGGGTAGCATAATCATATGTATGAAGTAATAAAGCATTAGGATCCATGAGTGTTGTTTAATAGTTTTTGATGGATTGAAGATTTAAACAGTATGGCCTGTCTTGAGATTTATTTGTGAAGTGCTATTGAAGGAATTAGTTGTGCTAAAACTAGAGTTTTTGAGAGTACAAGTAGGTGGGTGAGTTACCAAGAGCGTTTCGATTATGTCTAGATGAAGTCAATGGTAGTTTATAGTGAGTTAGTTATTGCAAGATTAGATGTTATTCAAAATATAGTTAATGAACTTGAAGTGTGGGATATCAGATAGAAGTTATAGGCACTCTCGTTGGTTGGCCAGGAAAGACTTGGGCCTTTTGGATATGCTCCTTATCTTTAGAAGAGATAGGTGTATTTTGTGATGATGTTAGTGTTTTCAATTTGGAGCCTGGAGGTTGATTAGTATTGATTTCTGTCATCAATCAATGGATGTATTTTTGCGGAATGTTGATTTTTGATTAGGGCAGCGATGGCCAACTGAGGAATGAGTGGAGATTTGTGGTTTTTGGAGGTATATTATTTTCTATAGAAATGTGATAAAGGTTTTCTTGTGATTAGGTGTGGATTGAGCTTGTAATTGATGATGTTAATTTATGAGGATATAACCTTTATGTATTTTGGCAAGTTATTAGAGTGCGCGCGAAAGCATGATTTTTGGAGATACTTAGATATTCAAATTTTGTATTGATTTTGAGGAATTAATAGTGATTCGAAGTTTTAATGGGAGATTAATCATATGGTCATGCAAATTTTGTTTATTGATGGTTAACTTTGGAAGTGGCTATTAGGGTACCAAAGTTAGAATAGGATGAAAGTTCGGAAGGTAAAGCAGAGACGTCGTTGATATTAACAATTTATGGTGTGAAGATAATAACTATTGGAATTTGTTGAGAGTTGTTGATGATATGTATCTCTCAAATATGTTTGGAGTTTTATCTTGTATCTTTTTGTCGCTGATGTTTGACCTCACAAATTTCGAGGACGAAATTTCCTTTTAAGGGGGGGAGGATGTGACATCCCGTTTCTATGTGTATTTTCACTGAAGGAGTATTTTAATTTAATTAAAATATTAGTTCTTTTATTTTAAATTATTGTATTTTAATTGGATTTATTTACATGTAATATTTGTTTTGTGCAGCTTCTTAATATTAATTATCGTTGTGATTTTAAATTGCTGTGTTATTTATTTTAGTTTGTTTTTGGATTTAAAATTATGTTGTTGTTTTTATTAGTTATTTATTATATTTTAGTTTGATGTGGTGTTTAATTTATTTTATTCGTTTTATAGTTTTTATATTTGTTTTCGTCGGATCAGTTTGGACTCCGGAGGTGAGGATTGGACCTCATTTCTTTCCTCTATCTTTTCTTTTCTCTTTTTCTTTTTCTTTCTTCCTTTTTTCTTTCACTTTTCCTTCTTTTCTTCTTTTTTTTTTCTTCTTCTTTTTCCTCTCCTTCCCGCGCACGCAACACGTCTTCTCTCCCTCTCTCCGTTCGGTCCAAGCTCCCAACCGATGCCACCTCCAACCGCCGTGACCCACCTCCACCTCTGGCATGTCCCTCCCACACCGACGAGCTCTACTGCACCGATGGTGTGCTACACCGGCCACCCAATCTCTCTCTTTTCTCCTCCAAACAAATGGGTCTTCAAGCCTTTTTCTCCTCTTTGAGCCACCATACACGGCCAAATCAGCCACCGAGCACCACCAATGGATTCACCACATCAAGGGCTTTCTCCCCATGTCTTTCTTTTCCCCTAACTCTCTCTTTTTCTCTGATGGGTCTCCATGGCTAGAGTTTCGGTTGCACCACCGTACGCCGCCGTACACGGCCACCTATGGTGTTTCACCACCACCATCTTGTTCCTTTCATCACCATGACCTTCCCCAAGAAATTTCATGGCCAACGGAGTTGTGTATAGCTTTCACTCTCCCTCACTCTCCCACGGCCTCTTTTCCTCAAAGTTGGCCGATCTCCACCGTGCGTCGCCACCCACGACCAACTCTCACTTCCAATAGCTTCATAAACCCCTCTAGGCCATTCCCTATCAATTTCAAGTCTTGGTTTGTCCCCGTTCAAAAATGAGTATTTTACAACCCACGACCATAGTGTAAAATACACTGTTATGTTGCTTTTTCTCCGCCATTTGCAACGTCGTGATCCTTCGAAAAATACCTTATAGCGATGTAAGTATTTTCCAAACTCTATTTTAGATTTAAATATATTTTTACTCTTACAATAAATTATTTGGCTGGTTGGTTAATTCCGGACTGAGTCTGAGGAGTCGGGGGGTCGGAAGGATTGAGGACGGAGTTGCTTGGTTTTGTTGATATTGTGATTGATTGGATGATTTGTATCTTGAGGTGTGCATTGCATGACGCATTCATGCGCTTTTATTAAATTGAGAAAAACTGGTGTTTTTTGTGTAAATGGACTTTCGGGTGCGTGTGTATCACGACCCCAAGCCGGGATGGAGTATTATCTCGGTGGAGCTCCTCTGGTCACTCGGGAGTGGATAATACTGAGTGACATCCCCTAAGTTGTCGCTGGGCAACGACCGGATTGCACGATACGGTAACGCTGTCGTGTCGACCCCGTGGTTCCTAGGCTGGCGGGGACTAGAGGATGGCCTGGTCCAGGTACGCGTTGGGTGCGAGAACTGGGCATCACTCGTTTAGGTGTCACACGCGTAGTCGTTACGGTGTGGCACATGAGCTAGAGTGTGCGGATGATCCCTAGGGGAGATCATGGTGCAAGCAATAATTGGATCGGGTTTTGGATTTTGGATACGGGCCATTTTCTGGGAAAATGGCGAGGTTATGTTTGAGGCTATGTGATCCATTTTATGGGAAAATTGTAGTTTCTTGTTTTGGGCCATTATCTGGGATAATGGCAAGGACATGATAAAGGATTTGTTTTTGGGCCAATATGAGATTTTGGCATGCGTGGAAAAATGTGGTTTTATGGGATATGTGCATTTGCATTCTTTCATGCATATTGTTGAGTTTAATATGTTTTTATCTTGTGGCGTTTGGATCTTACTTACCTGTGGCACCATTTTGGTGCCGTAGATTTTGATGCAGAGATCGAGGAGGAGGAGGAGGAGGAGGCTGAGCCCGAGGAGGCGACTCCGCCGAAGTATTGATTTGGAGTGTCATGCCTTGTAGTTTGGTGTTGAAATAGTATTTGTGGCTTGTAATATTTATTATGTATGTTTTGAACGGGTTTATATTAAACATAGAAATATTCTGGTACTTAGTTATAAGACTTTTGTTATCTGCTGCGTGTTTTTATTTGCACACTTATTGCATGTACACACACTTGGCACTTGGCGGTAGGGTGGTGACCCGTGTTGTCATCATCCCGACGTCTCGATTTCCTCGTATCGTTACGTGGGATTTGAGGGCGTCACAAGAAATATATAGAATGAGATTTTGGGAATGACCATTCTCGTGTCGTAACGTTAGAACATTCAATGTTTGATTGTAACAGTCAAATGTTTGACGTTTGAAATTTTGTGACAGTTAAAAATGTTTGAACATTAGAATTTAATGTTTGAATGTGCATATTTAACGTTTGAATGTAATCCACACACGTTTGAATAGTACGTGGGATAAAACGTTCAAATGTGAACGCTTTGTCTTCCAAAATTTGAATAAACGCTCGAAGGTTAACCTGGTTTCATTCGAACGTTCCATACAATCAATCTAAATGTATTGTTACGAACGTAAATTGTTTCTAATTTTTAAAATATCATCGTTCGTACGTAGCCTACTTGTTGTTCGAATGTATGTCCGTAACAGTTTCTTGTATATAGGTTTGGATGGTGAGATGTGAATTTTTTTTTTAGATGAAAGTATTAAAATATAATTTTTTAATATTATTATTGTTTTGAGATTTGAAAAAGTTGAATTGTTTATTATATTTGATGTGAAATTTGAAAAAGTTATAATGATGAGATGAGAATTTTTGTCCCATCTCACCATCCAAACTTACCATGATATGCATATATCTATAATTCTAATAATTTTTTGAAATTTTTTATTTTTTTTAGGATATGGCTCACTATATGACAACTAGGAAACAGGGGAGGGAAGGAGCTAGTCCAGACACTGCTCGGCAAGGGGTGCGAACAGTTCTGGGTGAGCGGGAAATACTGATTAATGAGTTCAACGAGTTCGGCTGGAAGTGGAAGAAGCTGAGAGATGTCTTCATCACGAGAGGTTGGGGCCCGGTATGCACATTGAGGGGAAAGATTTACCCCTCAATGGTTCATGAGTTTTACATGGGATGGCCACCATTACTCAGGATGCATCTTCCCACACCATCATTGTACGTAGTGTACAATTTGAGTTTTTGACAGATATCATCGCCAAGTTACTCTAGATCCCACGTCGCCTACCTGAGGCGACAGTTGCTCAGCCTGATGACATAGCAGTTGCATTAGCTCCGGGCACATTTGAGGCAGATGTAGGCATTTCTGCTTCATCTACAGGCCCTACTGACTCTAAGATCGGTCATGATGTCGATCAGTTTGAGGCTGAGGATATTGCTCTTAAGGCCGGTGATGATGAGCAGGATGAGGATTTCTACATCCTCACTGGCAAAGACCGCATGAACCTCGAGAGGCTGAACTCCCTCTGCCAGAATCAGCTGCTACCTTTCTCCTGCATGTTGTAACTTTTTGTTACAACAAATGTAGACCTTGTGGCACATAAGACCACATTCAGTCGGTCTCACGCATAGTTTCTGATTAGCTTGGGGGAGAGCCGATTGACTTGCCACTCATCATATTTGAGAGGATTCGTTACGAGGCGAGTATCTTCTCAACGGACAACCTCCCGTACGGAGTCATCATCAGTCGGCTATTACTGGCCCGAAGAGTGCCACTCTAGGGAGAGGAGATGTTGATAGACCAAATGAGCCCCATCGACATGACCACACACAGTCGAAGTATTGGACAGTGGAGGGGGTATGCTCGACGTCGGTCTGGTCCTATATCAGATCTTTTTTCTTCGACCCAGTCTATGGCTAGTGTTGCTCCCCCTATTGTGAGTAGTAGTCAGCAGCCAACGGATGCATCTGTAGGGAATGTGCGACCTGCTTGGGTGGATGCAGTCATGGAAGATATGGAGGCGCAAATGGACCAACAAATCGATAGATAGATTGAGCACATAGATTAGATTGTCGCATAGCTTGCCCATCATGTAGATGTCCTAAATAATAAGATTAAGACATTGACTGAGGAGTTTCGATCATTTGTAAACCAACAGTTTTGAGTGTTCTTTGCAAAAATTAATCATATTTTGTATTTTATTTTCATATATGTAATGGACAATATTATTTAATGTGTGCATTTTTTTTTAATTTCTATTCTCAATTTTCTTCAATGTTAACTTATACAACTTTAATATTAAAAAGCAGGGCCCCCGCCATGCATCTAGCCCTTCTAACGGGGATGGGAGCCCCACTTATATACATATATAAATATATATATATATATATTATAGTCAATTTTAAAAATATAAATTAACATTTAAGGTTCGAACGTTAATATCTAACATTCGAACGTTGCCACCAAAAATTTTCACGTTCACATGGAAGTAGCCCAAACATTCGAACGTGCATGTGACGTTCGAACAAAAAATTTGACACGTTCAAATGTAAAAAAAAATCCTAACGAACTATTAGTGACGATTTCCATAACCGTCACAGAAAATACATTTTAGTGACGGTTTGGAGACTAAGAATAACTGTGTTTTCCCATATGAGCGATTCGTGGAAAAAAACATGTTTTTTTGTGGAAAAAATCTTATATCCACAAATTTCCAACGTGGGAGACTCCTGCGATATAAGTTGCTGCAAAAAATATTATATGCCACGAAAACTATAACTTGTGGGAAATACATGCCTTTCTACATAGTAAATTCCGTGGCAAGAGCCTTTCACCACTTGTGACGAAAACCAATTTAATTTTTTCACGGCTCGTGGTAATAGGACACTTGCCATAGGAGAATTTGGTGGGTATTAGTATTACCCACTAAATGAATTTGTGGGAAATCTTTTGTGGAGTACAACTGTATTACAATAAGGTATTGGTGGGTATTGGTATTACCCATGAGAACATTTGGTGGAAAAATCTTTTCCCGGTGAAAGAAGTATTTGCAGCGAGTTGTTTTCGCAGCAAATGCTGAAAGAATTCAGGGAAAAAAAATAATTATAAAAGCAAAAATATATGAGAATCAGCCAAAAATGATCATAAAAAATTGTATAATATAAGCTAAAAAGTTATATACAAAACCTTGGAGCTTCAAATTGGCACTAATAATAATTTCAAAACAAGAACTAAATTTGTGCTAACATGTTTTAAAGAAAAACTACTAATAAGAACCCAAAAGCAATAAAGAGTTTAGTGCTGTAGCACTAATGATAACATTCAAGTGGAAAAAGAACTATTTCAGATATCTATTTCCAGAATTATCTATCTCAGTTCTTCCATCATGTATCATATTGATAGCAGCAACCTTAACCATGCTGAGCTCTACACCAACCATCTTGCTAGGTTAGTAACCAATACCTTCAAAATTTCAATATTGACTGTTAGTGCAGTTGGATAACAAGACCTATTACAAAGAAAATGATTCACAGGTCTTGTAGTGAATGAAAGAGATGAAACAACACATATTTTCCTTTGCTTCTTAGTATGGTGCTCTGACATGAGAAGCACCAATCGACCCCAACATATATATTTTCACAAATTGGGAGTACAGGTCTCAAGAATTGGTTTTGACAGTTGGACATGCTCAAGTGCTTGAACTAGAATTTCCCTAGCTTTTCTTTTTCATTACCAAAAACCTAACAATAAAATCAGGAAAGAGAGATAGCAACCATAGCATGAAGTGCAAATAATAAAAAACAAAGATCTATGACCAAAAATTACCTCATGAGCAAATGTCCAAGGAGAAATACAGATGAAATCATGAATATGATGCAAGATTCATTGGGGATATCTCAAGAACCAGAGAGAAAACACATGTTAGATATAGTAAATTCATCAAATCATATGGAGCAGCAGAATAATTGCCTAAGGTTAAAATGGATGCATGTCTAAGGTTTTTTGCTTGATATGTATAGAAATCTATCATTATTATTCAAATGCATAGAGAAAACAAATGCTACTTTTTCAAAAGTTAAAAACAAGGGGAACAAAGTATCTTTGGAGCTGCCTTAAGAGGGTAATCTCCATTAAGTCTGGTATCAACACACTACTTAACCTTGTCTTCACAAAGTTTTGGTGTAGCTTGACAAATTTTAAAACCTTCTACAGTTAGCTTGGGTACATGAAGACAATAATTGAACACAAATCAGAGGAGCTAGATTTAAGAAAACCTTCCTGTCTCCACTCTAAGCTACATGAAGACAATAATTGAACACAAATCAGAGGAGCTAGATTTAAGAAAACCTTCCTGTCTCCACTCTACTAATTTTTATTCCAAAATAATTGAAAACAAATTAGAGGAGCAATATGTAAAGTATTGGAACAATGTGCAAACATCCTAAGAAATGTGCAAGTTCAGACACGTGGGTTTGAAAAAATAAACTTAGATATAAAAAGATGTTCATGCACAGATGTTCACTATACTTGGAGGAAAAAGAAATTTTCAATTAGTAAAATTCTTTTGTTTTATCATTCTTAATTCATCATTGATATTTTCTTCTCCGAATAATCATAGAATTTATTTTGTTTATGGATTCAGTCATGTTTTTTCTATTGAATGGATTAGTTCTTTGATTATGTTTGAATCAATTATTTATCTATATTGATTTAGTTCTTTGCTACAATATTGCTCCCTGAGTATATTGTCGTCGTTGGATTTTCTCAATAGGGATAATAATTTACATATTTTAGAGGTAGTGAATGACTTTTCAAAGGGTTACATTTGGTTTATAAATCTATACCTTCTGATTGAAATTTCAGGAATTGAGTTCCCAATTGAGTTATTCAATGAATTCAGAATAATTAAAATATTGAAATTGTGCAAGGGATTCCCAATGCTCTATTGTTCATCAAATTTGAGTATTTCTTCCGTTAGTAACTTTGCTTCACTTCAATTTGCATTAAAATTAATCTTTGTTCTCCTTTATCAATTATTATTTTTCTTTAGTTCTTTTATTCATTCTACCATTCTTTTAATTAGTCTTCACGTAGAATTCACACCCTAAAGCTGTGCTACAACTACCGCGTTATTCTTTGTGCGTAATCAAGAGGGCATGAAAGAGAGAGAGCAAAAGATACAAAAAGGGAGAATCGGTAAGGGTAAGGAATTAACTAAAGAGACGTGGGGAAAGTGATAACGGAGAGGAGAGAAAATGGGGGGAGAAGATTTTGGGGAAGGAGAAAACCATTGGCTTGGGGGGAGAATGAGAGGAAAGAAGGCAGTCCATACGACATCATTTTACTATTTAGTTGTTGGGTTCTTCGTAGGCCTGGACTGGGCTTGAGGCCTGGGTGTTACATAGAGACTTTCAATTGGTAAGTATGTTTGTATCAAGTGTAATAAATGGTCTAAACGAAACATATTTGTACAATTATGAGGTGGGGAGTCATGATATAAATTCCTCATGTATTAATTTTCCTTCAGCTTTATCACTAGTAACTAAATATAACTTATCAACAAAATTGATAATTTTGTTTATGAGATTACAATTTACAATGTATGACATATTGTAGGTAAGGATAAGTTTAACTAATGAGGTTAAAATGTAAACCTCCCACCTACCCCAAAATATAGGAAACCAAAGAAAATTGTAAAATGAAAACGTTGAAAAGTTCTTAGCAATTACTCTCATAAATAGGCAGTGAGTTTGGATGTTACTTGTCATGTACAGTAGCAATGCAATCAGCACGTCCCAAGCAAAGGGTGCGAATTGGGCCCCAAGCATTTCCCATGGGTTGGCACCTACCATATGAGGGTGGGATGCCCCCACCTGCCCCTAGCGAGCCCTAGTGAGGGCCAAGCTAGATGTGGCGGACACCCAACACCCTTGTACGTGTCTCTGGAGTTTTTAAATACGTAAGATTTACGTGATTTTACACTGGAAAAATTAACATGCATTTTTATTTCTCTATTTTTAATTTGAAATGAACTTGCATTGGGAAACGAAAGTTGATGGCATTCTACATGGGAAGATTTTGTATGGTTCCTCTTAGGGATACAGTTGACTTGGTACAGTCTATTGAAAACCTATCATTAATAATAAGGAAAGAGATAAACCCAAAAGATAGATAAGTTGACTCAAACTCCTAAAAGGAAATGGCTTCATAAAGCAAGTATGACTCAATCACTCCATGGAATGAAAGAAGGAAGGAAAGAGAGAGCTCTATAAAAGAATGTGATTTCTACAAATCAGGAAAGGCTCTGTATGACTTCTCTACGCATAGACTCTACTATGCATAGTGACTCCAAATGATCTTCTCACAAGAGAAACATCATATTTAACTTCCTGATATCTTAAATTTCTTCATTGTATTGAAAGTTATGTGAGGCCAAGAGAGATCGCTAAATCACCTTTTATAGTGCATTTCACTCCTAAACAACCCTTGGACATTGGGATTTATGCTGAATCACCTAAGTCTTTTTGTCTCGCTTTACTTGCATTTTTATATGCTTTGTTTATTACTTATTTTATGGATGAACACCATGAGCACTGTATCAACGTCCAAATCATCATTGTGGGCCGGGGATGACTCTTTCCTCTTTTTAGGCCTATTGTGCGAATTATATGCCATATGTGGGATTGACTATCTCTATACCAGAAGTGGTAGGAAGAAAATTCTCCAACTTACAAGATCATCTCCAAAAATTCAGATAAGTTCCATTATGATGTCTAACAGCGATATGGAAGAAAAACAAAATTAGACAATAAACATACACACACACACATAGAGAGAGAGAGAGAGAGAGAGAGAGAGAGAGAGAGAGAGAGAGAGAGAGAGAGAGAGAGAGAGAGAGTAAAATATTTTGACTTCAAATCCCATACAAACTACTTTTTATCTCAGTTTCTTCTTCTCTTTTCAAATCCACAAAAGGAACATATGCGACTCAGAAGCTCCTCCCTTCTTCCCGAAGTCATGAAAGTTGGTGTCTTTTCTACTTTAGGATAGAAATGGCCAATCTAATGCTTTTATTTTTTCAAACCATGCACACCAAACTATCAGATTATTAAGCTACTGATATACAAGGGGCAAGAAGCATTGGTGCAAAACAGTGGGTGGCTACCCACTGTTGGAGAACCAACCGACACAAAGGCTGCTCCATCCTATTCATGTACTTTAGATATTTAAGATCTAGCTACCCATACTCTTATACAATTGACGCATTAGGCCCACGTGCCAGTCTGTATGCTATGGTTTGCACAAGACTAGATATAAACCATGCAGTAGGAGTTGTGAGTAGGTACATGAGCAACTGAGAAAGACAACATTGGGAGGCTATGAAGTGGATTCTAAGGTACCTGAGACGCTCCTAAAAAACGTGTCTGTGTTTCACTAGAGATAATCTAGAGCTATAGGGTTATGTTGATGCTGACTTGGCAGGAGAAACTGATAGCAAAAAGAGTACCGTAGGTTTTCTATACACTTTGGGTGATACTGTTGTGTCTTGGGACTCTAACTTACAGAAGACAGTTTGCACTGTCTACTATAGAAGTTGAACATGTTGCAGTGTCAGAAGCTTCAAAGGAGTTAATTTGGCTAAAGGGTTTCTTGGAGGAGTTGGGTAAGGAAAATCAAAAGGGCATTCTCTACAGTGACAATCAGAGTGTGATATTCCTTGCCAAGAATCCTACAACATTTCATTCCATGACTAAGTATATTCAAATAAGGTATCATTTCATTCGATCTCTACTTGATGACGACTAGTTGATACTTGAGAAGATCTGTGGAAGCAAGAACCCCATTGATATGATAACAAAGGGTGTTACACTTGAGAAATTGAAGTTGTACACAACTTGAGTTGGTCTTCTAGCTTGAAGATAGGGGCTATGAGTTGGCCTGGTTTGTTGTTATGGTGGCTCGACTTGATGATCTGACTTGGCAATGATTCGTTATGCTTTTTTAGAGGATTTTCAATTAGGATTGTAGGTTCTCTTGGGGCGGGGGGGTCCGGGGGTAATGCCACTGGGAAAATTTTTGGCATTGTTTTCAACTCAAGAAGTGCCAAGACAAAGAGTTCGCTTGACGTTTGCTCGATTTTCAGCTTGAGCGAAGATCAAATAGAAAGTTTGCTCGAGTCTCACTTAACATTGGGCTCAAGAGAAGCTTAGGTAGAGAGTTCACTCGATAGTCGATTGAGCAAAAACTAGATAGAGAGTTCACTAGATGCATGCCCCACACTTTGCTCGAGCAAATATAGCAAAAAAGTGAAAATTAGAGTTTTATCCGTGTAACCCTATAAATATGCTTATATTTTGTAACCCTATAAATATGCTTATATTGTACAGTATGGCTGCTTTGAATAGTGAAAATTGTCCCAAAAGTGTTACCTTGTGATTCTTCAACATAATAAAATCCTCTGTAGCTCTGTGGACATAGGCACGTTGCCGAACCATGTAAATTTGTGTCACGTGATTGATTAATCATTTCTTGTTTACTTTTACTTTCTTGTTGACGTTTTTCACAACAGTTACTTCTAAACTTACTTCATGATCATTTCTCCATCCCTGCCAAAGAGATAATGGGTAGCACCTCGCATTGTTCATTTTTTCTAGATTATCTTTTGCATATCCATTCACTACAACAAAATTGCTTTTTAGTGATGGTTGGGAAGTTATGACAGTCCCCAAACCATCACTAAAAAGCATTTTCTGTGACGGTTTCCAGAAACTGTCACTAAAGACAAATGAAATTTTTTTGACATTCGAATGGAGGGAAAATTTACGTTTGAACGTCACATAGACGTTCGAAAACTGAGGCTACTTACATGTGAATGTAAAATGTTTTGGCACCAACTTTCAAACGTTAGTCATTAATGTTCGAACGTTAATTGTAAATTTATATTAAATATGACTCTAATTTAAAAATTATATGGTTTTTATAGTGCATAATTTGTGAACAAGTCTAAAAAATTATAATATACATTTATATATTTATGTATATATATATATATATATTTTTTTTACCGAAGAGCCAGTAGCCACCCACATAGCAGCCCTGTCTCAAGTTTATTAATAAAAGCCTCACTTATGGCGGAGGAAAACCGTGGTAACAATAAGACACTTGGGGGTATACAAGATAGCATTAAAACAAGCCCAAAACCAAGTGTTAAAAAGAACCAAACCAACCAAAAAACCAACAAACCTAAATCGAAAACCAAAACAAAAACCTGCAAAAACCAAGAAACCAACACAAGAAAAAAACTTGGTGCACTTATAAAACCAAGAACAAACACCTTATTAAAACCTATAAACGAATCGCTGGGATGCCAAGTTTATCAACTTTCAGAATCCCTTCGAGCAAATGAGGCACTTCATTATACGAATTCCATGTACCATTCTTCTGATCTGACACTATACGAGCCAAAAAATCAGCTCCTGCATTGCCTTCTTGATAAGTATGTTTTACCTTAAACTCCAAAGTAGCAAGAATCGATTGAATCTTTTCCCAGTAATCTTCAAGATACCATATACCACACCTCCCTTTTTCTAACCAATGAACCACCAGCAACGAATCTAGTTCAATCTCCACTCTTCAAATGATTAGGTCCTTACAGTATTGGAGACCATAAAAAAGAGCAATAAGCTCAGCTTCATTATTAGAGCCATGACCCAGATCTTTTGCGAAAGCCCAAGCAAGATTCCCCTTCTCATCTCGAATAGTACCCCTTGCACCCATTCGACCTGGATTTCCAAAGAACTCCCATCCACATTTAATTTGAACCAACCCACGGCCGGTTTCACCCATTGCACAAAATGAATTTCCTTTCTCTTCACAAGTTTCAAAGGAATAGAAAAAAAATTTTAACACTTTTTCATCTCCATCATTCATCTTTCTACTAGCATGTAGGCGAACTCCCACCCATGCAATTGCCGCCTTAATGGAGCTCCAGAGAGAACTCACAGCAACTCGTTTACCTTCCATACGTGCTTTACATCTCCACACCCAAAGAGACCAAGTCACAATAATAGGAATAAGAGCAATCAAAGTACCTTTTTGAGTCGAATGAGCCGCACGCCGAAACCATACTTCCACAGTTGCTCTCCATGATCTCTGAGGGTCATATGGAATCCCCAGTTGTAGAGAGGCACACCTCCATATAGCGCCAACAATCTTCCCAGTTGTGAGGACATGATCTTGATCTTCCACACACCCTTGTGTACAACATTCACACTTAGAAACCAAAGGGATGCCCAAAGAGCTAATTCTACTATCAACAGAAAGGCTAGAATTAAAAGCCTTCCAAATAGTAGCTGAATATTTTTTTGGAAGCGCTAAGTGCCAAATCCAAGAAGCCCATTCAGATTTCAGTGCACGAACATGAACACAATTCCAAGCCGATTTCGATGAAAAAACCCCATTCAGATTTGGCTTCCAAATCAATAAATCCCCACCCTCTTTTTGTTCCCCTAGGCAATTTAGAATTTCTTCCATTTTGGCTTCCCCCACCAAATGATATAACAAATCCACATCCCATCCATGTTGAAGCCTACATTCCCTTACTCTTAGCAGGGGATATTCAATTATCTCACAAGAATTGAAAAGAGCTCCCGATTTTAGCCAAGGATCTCTCCAAAAGGACACATCACCATTCCGGACTCGCCACCAAGAATTGCCCAAGACCTTTGGGACCATACCCACAATTTGCTTCCAAAATAAAGTTCCTTTCCGTTGGTCTACCAACGTCACATGCTGATTCTTTACATACTTTTGCTTGAAAAAATTAGCCCATAACGAGTCACCTATCAACAAATTCCAAGCAAGCTTCATAAACAAAGAGTCTTGAACTTCCTTTAATTTCCAAAGACCCAAACCCCCTTCTCGAATCGGAGAACAAATCTTTTCCCAAGCCACCCACTTACGCTTTTGCTTTCCATTCTAGGAACCCCAGAAGAAATTACTCATAATACGATTTAAGGCTGTCATGACAGCCTTAGAAGCATGCAAAACAGATAATAAATGAATTGGCATACTAGCAAGAACATGTCTTAATAAAAGAAGGCGGGTTCCCGAGGATAAAAACTGATTCTGCCATCCTTCCAATTTCTATCTAATGCAGCATAAGAAATCATCAAAATACAAGAGTTTCATCCGACCTACCATTAGAGGAACACACAAATACTTTACTGGGAAACACCCTTCAGAGAAAGATGTCAACATTAAAGAACTCCTTTTCCGACCAACAGTCGCATGTTTAGAGAAAAAGATACAAGAGTTTTCCTTGCTCACCATTTGACCAGACCATTCTTCGTATGTCGCAAAAATATCCCTGACTTCTTGAAGAGAAGATCTTCCACCATTTACAAATAACACAATATCAACTGCATATAAAAGATGAGAAACAAGAGGCGTACCTTAGGGATGCGAGAACGGGACAATATTCCCATTAGTAAACTTGTACTTTAAAAGTCTGGAAAGTACCTCCTCAATGAGAATAAACAAATAAGGCGAAAGAGGATCACCTTGACGCAATCCACGCCCACTAGAGAAAAAACCTTTAGCCGAATCATTCATAACCACCGAGAACCAAGGAGTTGAAATACAAGTTCTAATCAAGCTACAGAACCGCTTAGAAAACCCGAATGAAGCCATAACATGAATTAAGAAGTCCCAATCTATACTGTAGTAAGCCTTGGCCATGTCTATTTTAATAACAGTATTACCTCCTCTAACCTTCTTATTAAGCATGTGTATCATTTCTTGAGCCAAAGAAATATTTTCAAAGATACTTCTCCCAAGAAGAAAAGCACCTTGTTCCGGAGAGATAATTTTATTCAGAACAGGGGATAATCTGTGAACCAGGATTTTGGAAAACACTTTGTACACCACTAAACATAAACTGATAGGGCGAAACTTATCAAAACCAGTAGGCTTCTGCATTTTCGGAATGAGAGCAATATAAGACGCTGAATAGAATCTTGGCATTGAATTTCCAATGAAGAAATCCTG
The DNA here is from genome assembly GCF_018687715.1 of Carya illinoinensis. Lineage (NCBI taxonomy): Eukaryota > Viridiplantae > Streptophyta > Magnoliopsida > Fagales > Juglandaceae > Carya > Carya illinoinensis. The sequence continues at coordinate 36,762,514 of NC_056754.1, forward strand.
AACCGCTGCCACTACATCATCTTTAACAATATCCTAGCATGCTCTATAGAAACCAGAACCAAAGCCATCTGGGCTCGGACTACTGTCAACCGGAATGGAAAACATAGCCTCTTTAACCTCTTGGATCGAAGGGAGCTGAAGGAGGTTATCATTTTCCTCCTCAAGAATGGAATTTTGTACCAAATATGATAAATCAGGAAGCTCTCTACGAGCCCGAGCCTGTAGAAACAAATTGAAATAATCCACAACCCCTGAATGAATAGCTTCCGGGGAATCCAAACACGTCCCATCAGGACGCCTCATTTCCTGCACTATGGGCTTTTTTAAAGAAGCAAAAGTTTTAAAAAACTGAGCTGAAGCTTCACATGTCGTGAGAGCCTAGTTTCTTCTCTTTGCATCCACATCTCAAGATCTTCCTTGGCCCCCAGTAGATCCCGCTCTACATCTTCTGAAAAACCCACTTGAAGTTGAGTTTCTAGCTGTTCAATTTTATTTTCCAAAGCTTGGATATTCGTATCAGTATGCCCAAAGATATGTCGATTCCAATCCTTCAAAACTATTTTCAACTTCTTCAACTTTGTAGCAAGACCGACAAGCCCCATAGTATCAACCGATGCAGACCAATTTTCCTTAACCACATTCAAAAAATTGCTACGAGACACCCACATTTGCTGAAATTTAAAGGAGGAAGGCCCATAACGAGTACCCAAATTCTTAAAAACAAAAGACAAAGGTGTATGATCGGAAGTTGAGCGAGCCATATATTTACAACAAGCATTAGGAAAACATCCGTAGCCACAACATTCATTAAGCATCTGTCTAATTTCGACCAACTCCGAGCTAAATCCCTCTGACCATTACACCAAGAGAATTTACTTCCAATAGTTTTCATTTCAATGAAACCATAATTATCAATAAACTCATTAAACTCATCAATGGCAGCTCTCAGTCTTGGTCTACCACCACAGTGTTCCTCCTCCCCTCTAATAGTATTAAAATCACCTAGGCATAACCAAGGTGCATCTTGGACCTCGTCTAATTGTAGCACTCTCTAGAGTTCTCTTCTTTCTACATGATTACACTTGGCATACACCACAGAAACAACAAAATTTCGATTATCCATACACATAGAGATAGTCACATGTTGGAGACTATAACTAACAACCGATATTTGCAAATCTTCTTTCCATAATAACCAGAGTTTACCACCAATGCATAAATTAGAAAAACAGCAATCAAATCTCAACAATTATTTCAATGCAACCATTCTTTGATCATCAGCAAAAGGCTCGGCTAACATAAGAAAATTCAAATGCAACTTCCTTATCAATTTACACAACCTCCTCCGAGACGATTTGAGGCCCCGGATATTCCAGAACATAGGGTTGCAAATCATAAATTCATGTGAATGGGTTTGCTAGGAACCCACGTCGAACTTCTAAGTAAACGTCCCCCTTTAGCCAAGATCTTCCCTTTTTTTTTTTTTGTATCATTGTCCGATAGGTAGATTTTATTTTTTCCAAGATGTTCCCTATACTCTTTCTCTGGCTCAGACGCACAAACATCCTTACCATTAATTTCCAAAGACTCCAACTCCTCATTTACTGAATTCCCAAAATTCTGATTCTCCTAAAACTTCTCTACTAGCCCATTATCCACTTCCTCCTCTTCATTCCAATCCTCAATCACCACATCATCAAAGTTTGAATTCCTCACGGGTTGGTCACTAGGTTCGTTACTAACCTCAAGCATAGACCTTTCCAATCCAATCAGATTAATCTCAACATTTTCAATTTCCACAGAACCACCATTCAATTTTTTTTCCTGAAATATTATCAGTTTCCACCTGTTCTCGCCTAGACAACATCATATCTATATTGCCAGTCCGCCCCTTGACATTACTCCCAACAGTCCCTAACATCCCATGAACATCCCCTACATTCTCAGACACGTGAGTATCCCCTACTGCATTTCGAAATCACTAGACTGAGTTTCCGTGTTCCTCTGCTCACTAGGCAACTGCATAATTTCCTGTATCCCTGTAACATTTTCAGTGTTCTGTTTTTCAGTTAAAGCCCCTGCCGTTTGCGTCTCACCAACTGATACCACTGCTTTGTCATCTTCCTCCAAATATATAAATATATATTTGTGTTTATATATATTTGAAGTATAGTGATTCAATATTAAAGTTGGAAAATCTAACATTAAAGAAGATTGAGAATTCAAATTAAAAATAATAGATATATTAAATTATATTTATCCTTACATATATTAAAAGTAAAATACAAAATATGATAGAATTTCATAAACAACACTTAGATCAATGTGTTGTTCACGAAAGTCGTACATTGTATCTCCTTAAGCAAGATGTCAACCTTCTCGTTGAGGATATTTACATAGTGAGCAATGCTGGCAACTCTCTCCTCCACAGTTACGATCAATCTGTCAATCGATGTGCACAGTAAGTTATGAGATCACCCCACCAACACAAGCAGGCTGCGCATCTCTCGTAGATGTACTCGTCGGCTACTGACTAGTACTCCTCACATCGGGCTCGGGTGGAGGAACAAGATCCACAGCAGGCGGTGGATGACGTTGAGCATGTTTTTCAAGCTGGCCAATGCTACGCTAATGTGTGCTCATGTCGAGGGGGCTCATCTGATTTGAGACCTACTCCTCTGCTTGGAGTGGCACTCTCTTGGCCAGTAAAAGCCAGCTAATGATGATTCATTACGAGAGATTGTCAGTGGAGACGATGCTTGCCTCATAATGGATCCTTTCAAAGATGCGTAGTGGTAGGTCGATGGGATCTCCACGTGCCACTCGAATACGAAATTGTGTGCACATCCGGCTAAATGTGGTTATGTGCCACAGGATCCACATTTGTTGCAACATGCAAAGGAAAGAAAGGAGATCTATATGGTTGAAGGCGTTCTTCCTCTCGGGCGTGTGGTCACTCCCAATGAGGATGTATAAATCCTTATCTTGCTCGTCATCTCAAGCCTCAAGGTCAGTATCCCCAGCCTTCGACTGGTCTGCATCTCTCGCTGATGATGACTCAACTAGGCTAGTAGATGAAGTGTTCACAGCTGCATCGGGTGTGCCGGTAGCTAATGGAGATGTGGCTGCAATTGCTGAAAATGTGCCCACATCTGTACTTGAACTCTCAAGAATGTGCCAAATCCTGAGTAGATCGGTGATCACATCAGGAGATATCGTGAACTCCACATCGCGTACAGTCACGGTGTGGGAGGATGCATCCTGAGGGAATGGAGCACATCCACATGTAGAACTCTTGGCCCATCGAGGGGTACACCATCCCCACTCACGATGCAGATATTTCCCCAGTTTTTACTAAGGCAGATGTCTCTAAGGCTCCTTTGCTCCCATCTGGGCTCATCAAACTCGTTAATTGGAATCTTCCATTCTAACAGAACTGTTTGAGCCCCAACTCGAGCAGTGTCGGGACGGACTCCTTCCCTCTCCCCCATTTCCTTGAATGCATTGGATAAGACATATCTCAGAAAGAAATAAAGTTTCCATAATTACATGGGTGCCATAATAGTCAAAATAAAAATATAAACAATTCTATAGTAACGTTTGAACATTTCCAAATAACACATTCGAACATTGTGGCAATACGTTCGAACATGTATAAGCTTACGTTCGCATGTATGCTTTGCATGCAAATGTAAAATTAGTTATATTCACAGATTATAATAAGATTTCACATTCGAACAAACAAATGAAGCGTTCAAACATTAGTGAATAAAATTAACAAGTTAAAAGTTCCATTCAAACGTACAAACAAGGTACTTTCTAATGTGACTGTATATTAAAATTATGTACATATAGATTCGAACGTTAACATGGATAACATTCAAACGTGTTGTTAAATATTGGAAACTTAAATGTTAACATCTGAACATTAATGGATATGTTGGAATGTAGACTTAACATTCGAACGTTACGTGATGAATTTGAATATACATGATTTATGTTCACATGTAAAGTTTTAACGATCGAACGTAATAGCTAAGAAACTTAACCGTTACTTGCGAACTTTACCACATAACGTTCAAACGTTACGAGACAAAAATGGTTGAGTTAACTTAGCCATTTCTCAACCTTATAAAAAACATGTTATTGACCAACTGGTACCGTAGAATTAAAGTGTATACTTCAATAACAAGTTCTGTGATGGCTATTTGGCCAATGGCAACTCATGGTGGCCACTAGAAAATGAAGTTAAAATTTTGGCCACCAATTCAGGTTTTTGGACCGAATTTCATGCAAAAGTGAATAAAGGGCCTTTTGGGTAATGTGAGAAGTTTACCTACCTCTTTGGTGACAATTGCGGCGGAGAACGACAGTTGCGGTGGGCAGTGGTGGTTGCATGGTGAAGAACGATGATGGTGGTGTGAAAATGATTGGAAGTGGTGACAGGTTGAGCTTATATACTTGAAACTTGTGAATATATTAATGTAAACGTTTGGAGGTTTTCATTTAAGCTTGAATAATGTTCGAACGTTAATTTTAACATTCGAACGTGTATCACTCACGTTCAAACATAAATGTTTTATAAAGTGTATGTAGCATTACTCTCACATGAGGTGTAAATGTTTTCTTGACCGCTCAGCAAAAAAAAATTTATTTATTTTACTTAATGATTAAGGAAGTGATTTTAAGTGTATTGGTGTATTTTTTTTCTTTTTAAAAAACATTTAAATATATTAAAAAAAGTGAAAAGAAAAATGAAAAAGTATTTAAAAGGTTCAAAATGTGAAAAAGCGGTAACAATGAGTAGTGCTACTCATGTGGCAGAGTAGCATCGCTCCTTAATTAGGGCCACAAATGAATAGAGTATTTCATGAACAGCTCGAGCTCGGCTCGTATATACTTGATTCGAACTTGGTTCATTTAATGAATTAGATGTTCATAAACAATGATATACGTTTGAATATTAAACGAGCAAAAATCGTAAAAACTCAGCTCTGGGTTGTGCGTCTCGCACAGGAAGATCTACCTCTGGAAGAGGTTAAGGCCGAACACCCACAATTTCTGCCATTAAAAGACCAGATGAAGCAGCCCCTGTCAAATGCGCACCTAGAGATTTCTTGGCCACGTCCTATGCGCTCACATTCTGTAAAGTGACGCTCACATTGTCCATCTGCACCAAAGAGGAGGCGGCTGAAGCCATCCATAAAACCTAGACGATCCCCAAACCGAGAGAGAAAACCTTTCCCACGCCATGTCAACGCTCAAGTAGCACCCCTACATACAACCTATCGAGGGAGAATTATCTTGAAGAAATGTCTATCAAATTGCTTGACTGCAAAGGCTCTCTGGCATTGAGAGTTGTCAACGTTAGAGAGTTTGTGACAATTAAGTAATTAGACTAAAATTTAGACATTTTGTCAAAATCATTCTCCCTCGTTGTCTACTGACAGGAAACTTATGAACATATTCTTCCATCTCTTTCTAGTTTAACAATATAACACTGCTATTTGTTTGACATTGTTAATTCAAACAATATGGAAATATTATTTGTGGTGTTTTTTGATAGACATTGTGTGACATTGCATAAATAACCTTAGACCCATTTGGGAATTAGTGTACATTTAGGTGTCCACTAATTCCTGAATTGTCCAGTGTGGACAGTTTGGGATGATATTATGTATATTGCACATTCTTGTTATTCCTACTGAACATGTTTAGTATGAAGTTTCGATGTCTTCCTCTATTGTTCTTTGGGTATATTGTTCATAGGGTCACAATCCCTTTATGTGAACATGTATACTTGGAGAACTATGGGGAGATGCTGTTAAAATTTCTACTAATGCGGAAAGTAGTAGAGTGACAGAATATGTGCAATATAGATAATATAATCTTGAATAGGATAGGACAACTACCTTATCAAAAGAGTAGTGAGAATTGGAGCATGACATGCATGTGAATTTTCTATGTACGTGTTACTAATAGATAGATGTTTTTAAAAATGGACAAAATTTGGATGCATTTAGGAGATAGACTTGGAAAGAATTACGTATCCTATGCACGTGGAGTAAGAACCTTTATTTATTTTGCTCGGGTCTCTACTGATAGTCGTGGTTACATTAAATGTCCATGTCGAGGGTATACGAATTTGTGTGCAATAGGGTTGGATGAAGTTAAAAGTCATATATTTGTGAACGATATAGATTTGGGGTATACCCGATGGGTACTATATGGTGAGCCATATGAATAGTCAGTAGATGTATTGTTCGATTATACGAATTATATGTGGCACATGGATGATAATTATGAGCGTAATGAGATGGAGGAGATGTTGAGTGACATTGGAGTTGGAATATTTATGGATGAGATTGACGACAATGCCTCAAGTGGCTGAGGCACTGATTTAGAGAATTTCGCTGCAATGTGGGAAGATGCAAAGTGCGAGTTTTATCTTGGCTATACCAATCATAGCAAAATGTCATTTATTGTGTGGTTACTTCACATTAAGTCATTGTGTGGATATCGACGAAAGCAATAAATGTGGTATTGGACTTTTTAAACGAGATGCTTCCCAAAGGGTCTACATTGTCGAAAATTTTTTATGAAGTGAAACAGTTGAGAAATGGATTAGGGTTTGAAATACAAATCCATACGTGCATGCAAGAATGATTGTGTTTTGTTTCTAAAGGAGAGAACGAGGAGAAACAAGCATGTCTTGCATGTAGAGAGTCGATGTGGAAGGGTAAGAAAAACATCCCGGTTAAAGTGTACCTAGGTTGCAAAGACTATATATATGTAAGAAAACGGCTTAGGATATGAGGTGGCATGAGGAGAAACAAGTTAAGTTTGACGCAAATATTAGGCACCCAGCTGACTCACTTGCATGGCCATCGTTCGATGATCAATACCCAGGGTTTGGGAATGAAGCTCGTAACGTGCACCTTGGACTCACAATTGATGGATTCAATCCTTTTGGAAATATGAGTACAAGTTATAGCACTTGGCCCATAGTATTGATTCTGTACAATCTTCTACGATGGAGGTGCATGAAGGCGCCCAACTTTCTATTAACTTTACTAATCCCCGACCCCAGATCACTTGGAAATGACATTGACGTATTCATGCGGCAGCTAATTGAAGAGCTAAAAGAGTTATGGGAAACAAGCGTCAGAACTTATGATGCATCCAAGTCGATATCTTTTCAGATGCATGCTGCGGTAATGTGGACGATAAATGGCTTTCCTGCATATGGAAATCTTCTCGGTTGGAGTACTAAAGGGAAGTTAGCATGTCTAAAGTGTAATAAAGAAACTACTAGTGAGTGGTTAAAATATTCTCAGAAGATGTGTTTCGTGGGTTATCGACGTTATCTACTAGCAAATTAGGCATGAAGAAGAGAAGGAGCTAAGTTTAATAGGAGAGTAGAGAACAAAATTGCACCAAATGAGTTGTTTGGGGAAGAGATAGTGGAATAACTGGTACTGTGACGCCCCCAACTCCCACGTATGAACACACGGAAATTGAGGTATCGGGATGATGACAACATGGGTCACACATCCCATCGCCAAGTGCAAAGTGTGTGTACATGCAATACGTGTACAATAAAAAATAACGCAGCGGATAATAAAAGTCTTCAACTAAGTAGCAGAATTTTTGTTTAAATGCAAACTCGCTTAAAACACACGTAATAAAATATTACAAGTTTCAACGTTGTTTCAAATCCAAATTACATAACATAAAACAAGTAAAATAATTTCCAGACTAAGCTTCCTCCTCCTCAACCTCTGCATTCTAAGGTATCAAAAATAGTGCCGCAGGTAAGTAATAATCCAAACGCCACAAGATAAAAATATAATATATTCAACAATATGCATGAAAAGATGCCAAATGCACATGTCCCAAAATTTCACATTTTTCCACGCACGCCAAAAATTCCATTCTTGGCCCAAAAATAATTCATTTTCCAACTCACGCCAAAAGTCTCATTTGGCCCAAAATAATTCATTTTCAACTCACGCCAAAAGTCTCATTTGGCCCAAAATATTTCCTTTAACTTTTCCTCGCTATTTTCCCAGAAAATGGCCCAAAATCTAAATTTCAAATCAATTTCCATTTTCATTAACCGAATGTACTATGACCTCCCCTAGGGGCCATCCGCACACCCTTGCTCCCTTAGTCACATCATGGGTAACGACCATGCGTGTGACTTCATAACGAGCAATGCCCAATTTCGTGCCCAGCACATACGTAGCCAAGCATCCTCTAGCCCCTGCTAGCAAAGGGGCCATGAAGTTAGTACGAAAGCTTTACCATTTCGCCCACTCCCGTTGTCGCCCAGCGACAACTCAGGGGACGTCACTCAGTATATTAAGCTCCCGAGTGACCAGAGGAGCTCCACCGAGATAATGCCCCATCTTGGCTTGGGGTAGTGATATACACACACCAAAAAATCCATTTACATATGAAAACCTAGTTTTCATAATTCAACACATGTACATGTATGCCATTATGCGAAAAATCCAATTTTTCCTCTTTAAACATGAACATGCATGCTCCATGCAATGCACACCTCAAGACACAAATTAACCAACAAATCTCAACATCAACAACAAACAAACAACTCCGTCCTCAAATCCATTCGACCCCCGGCTCCTCGGACTCAGTTTGGAATAACCAACCAGTCACAAATTTATTGTAAAAGCAATAATATATTTAAATCTAAAATTAAGTTTGGAATATACTTACAGTGCTATATAATAATTTTCGATGGATTAAGGGCCTGCAAACAGCAAAGAAAAAGCAACGTAACAGTGTAAAAACACTGTGGTCTTGGGTTGTGAAATACCCACTTTTGAATGGGGACAAACCAAGGCCTGATATTGATAGGGAATAGCTTAGAGGTGTTTATGAAACTAGTGGAAGTGAGAGTTGGCCGTGGGTGGCGGGGAAAACGGCGGTGGAAGGCCGAAAAGCCCAAAATGGAAAGTGGGGTCATGGGGGCTGCTCTGCTCCGGCCTCCGGTGATGGATCGGAGTTGGAAATAGGTGGTTTAGGTCAGCAAGAGGTCGATGATAAAGTAGTGAAGAGATGGTGGCCGTAGGTGAAATGACGGCAGTAGAAATGAGGAAAAACCGTGCCGCTTGGAGGAGCCCAAGGCGGCTAACGGAGGCACGGATGGGGCTGAGATTTGGTGGGGAGGTTCACTGGCCGGAGGGGAGTCGAATGGTGGGGGTGGTGCACTGCACGGTGGCTACCGGTTGCGGGTTTGGGCCGATGAAGGAAAACCATGTGGAGGGGAAGGGGGCTGGTTGTGTGGGAAGAGAGGAGTGCAGGGGAAGAAGAAGAAAGAAGAAAAAGAAAAGAAAGAGAGGAGGAAAAGAAAAAGGGAAAAGGAAAAAAGAAAGAAAAGAAATGAGGTCCAATCCTCACCTCTGGGGTCCAAAAACCAATCCAACGAAAGCAATTTTAAAAGCTACAAATCGAATAAAATAATTTAAACACAATATCTAGCTAAAATATAATAAATAACTAGTCAAAACTAACAACAAAATTTTAAATAAAAAAATAAACTAAATTAAATTTAACACCAATTTAAATACAAAATAATAATTTATATTAAGAAAGTACCTCAAAATAAATTTCACAACTAAATAAATCCAATTAAAGTGAATTTTAAAATAATGAATTAAATGAAATAATTTAAACACAATGACTTTATAAAATAAATATTAGAATTCCACAATAAACTATTTTAAAATAAAGAGCACAATAAAATAAACAAAATCCAAATAAAAACACTACAATTTAATATTAATAACATAAACTAGTTAAAGCCCAACAATAAAGTAATTCAAGCTAGAGAGTAATTTAAATGAGAAGTAATTATTAATATCAAGAAAACACATTATTTAAATTTCACAATTTAAAAATCATAAAAAAATACAACGAAAAACACGTTTAATTTAAAATAAAAAACCACTAATTATAATAATTTTAAATAATCATTCAATAAAAATACACGTAAATACGGGATATCACAGGTACATATTAGAGCGAACAATTTCGGCAAAGGTTGGGGAAAAAACAAGAGAAAAAGAGGAGCAGCAGAATTGAATTGGACAAAGCGTAGTATTTTTTTTGACTTGTCATATTGGTCGTCCTACATGTTGTGACATAGTTTGGATGTAATGCACATAGAGAAGAATATATGTCATAATATACTAGGCACATTGATGAGCATTAAAAAAAAACGAAGGACACGATCAAGATGAGGAAAGATCTTGAGAGAATGAGAATTAAACATAATCTACATTTGTGGGTGGAAGGCAACAGGGTAGTCATTCCGTATGCGTGTTTTACAATGACGAGGAAAGAGATGATGGACTTCTGCAAATGGTTGCAAGGTGTGAAGTTGCCATATGGTTATGCTTCAAATATCAGTAGATGCGTGAGCCCTAATGACTAGAAAATTAGTAGCTTGAAAAGTCATGACTATCACGTATTCTTGCAGAAGTTATTGTCGATAGGAATTCATGGGAAGCTAATATCTAATGTACGTGTCACCATATTTGAACTCTGTATGTTTTTTATGGATTTGTACGCTTGGATAGTAAATCGAGATATGTTGCGGAAGATAGAAGAAGACATTGCTATTATACTATGCAAATTCGAGCAGATCTTTCCATTGTCATTTTTTAATGTCATGGTCCATTTTGTAATACATTTACCCCGTGAGGTCATGTTGGATGGACCAGTGTAGTTCCGTTGGATGTATCCAGTTGAAAGATATTTGGGTCGACTAAAGCGCATTGTTGGGAATGAAGCCAGAGCTGAGGGTTCAATAGCAGAGGCCTACATACATGATGAATGGTTAACATTTTGCTATCTATATCTTCGTGGCGTTAAGACACGATTTAATCATCAAGAGTAAAATGTTGATCTTGTTGCTCCGCCTCCTCATCAGCTATCAGTGTTTGCCCAAAATGTACAGCCCTTGGGTGCACAAACGGGTTAAGAGTTAATTGACGGAGAGTTAGGTAAAGTTCGGTGGTACATGCTGAATAATTGCCGGGAGATTGATAACTATCTCAGGTATGTCGTTGCATGTTTCGAATAATTCTAGTTAAAAAAGTTGAACTAAAACTTTTGTGTTTAAAATAATATTCTTTTGGACTTATATACAGTAAGCGCATGGACAAACTTAGGATCGAAGGAGTAGAAAATATAGAGGCAAGAAACTAGGAAGAATTTTCCAGATGGTTTGAACAACGTGTATGAACTAGAACTACATATATGTTAAATTTTGAAACTTTTAACTCAGTTTAACTTTCAATAAGTATATACTATTTTAATTGTTAGATTTTGGAACAATGTGCTTGTGATCCCAAATCAGTTTCCCAGAATTGTATGCATTGGCCCATGGTCCCTCAAATAGAGCACAACGATATACTGCATGCACGGTTCGTGGTTATAGATTCTATACTCTGGACTGTGAACGTAATAGAAAGAGTCAAAATTGTGGCGTGTTGGTCAAGAGGAGTCATGGAACAAATGATATTGATTATTATGGTGTCATATGTGATATTATTGGATTGAAATATCTGGGTGGGTCTGTAACATATCTCTTTAAATGTGAATGGTGGGATCTAGGCGGTGGTCGGGTTTCGATACATAGGGATAATCACTTTACGAGTGTCAAGCTACCTAAGTTTATTACTTGATTAATCCAATGAGAAGCCCTGATGAAGATAGTGGAGAGATAACTTAGCGAGTTATACAAAAATTTGTCCTTCAAAATATATATGAAGCAGGAATGAGTGCAGATCACAAGAATAGTGGAGATGAAGATGACACTCCTATTGTAGAGGCCTACCAGGAAGATGGAGAGAGTATTAACTTGTTTGTTGACCTTGGTGCACTCGAGTTACTCCCCTTGTGTAGAGATGATGTCTCACCCGTCCACTCAACTCGTCTGTATTAAATGATCATTCAATTCAATCAAGTGAGGAAGAAGAATATTCAGGAGAAGAAGATGAAGAAGAATCCTGAGAAGGATGTGGATAAGGAGGACAAATAATAAGAAGAATCCTGAGAAGGATGTGGATAAGGAGGACAAATAATAAGTTGATGATGATGACAAAGATGTTATTGAGGGAGATTATGAAACAAGCATGGAAAATACATCCGAAGATGAAGAATAAAAGTACTAAATATTTTATTCATATAAGTGACTATAGAATATTATACTTTTCATAATTTCTTCTAATTAATTTTTTTTATCATATTAATCATTTTTAAGGATATTGCCAAAACAACAACGAAGAAATGTGCCTCTTCCGCCAAGTCCAAGTCCCGAACCCTTTGATGACTCCCCACCCGAGAAATCCGCTCCTGAAGATCAAGTTAATACGCAAGAGAATGACAGCTAGTCGACACCTACCTGTAAGAAAATGTCATTGATAATTAATTATATATTAATACTTTTGTCTCAATAACTATATAACTATAATTATACCATTATCTATTAGTTGATAATTTTTCCCCCATTCATGTCTATGGTGCTGCTTACACTAATAAGTGCAGTGAGTGGATAGATCCTGCTGTTGTAGATAATTATGTAAGCAATGTTAATTTTGTAAAAATAAATTATGCAACATATTAATAATTTATTTTTTATTTTTATTTCTTTTAATACATTATTTATTGTGTGTTTTCTTTTCAATCGCAAGAAAAATGATGGAGATGCAGTCAACTTCTAGGGAATCCTCTCCTAGTGACATAGACATATTCATGCAAGTGCTCGGGTCCAAGTCTAGTATGGCAAGAGGTTTTGGACAATCTTTCAAGCATTCAGGTTCATCCTCATCAACCTCATCGACTTCACAAATTATTAATCTTACTAAAGATTTAGAAGTTGCATGGCGCGAGAATGAGTATATGAGGTCGAGACAACAAGAGTTTGAGTCTCTCTTAGAACGACATTCTCATTTAGAGACGCGTTTGCAGGACCAATAGAGAGACTAGGAGGAAAGAATACGCATTGAAGTCCAAGAGCAAGTGCAACGGGAGATGATTGTGCAAATGGAGCGTGTTATGTCATTCCAACAGAATCGCGGTGGGTGAGGAAAGAAGAAGAAATGAATTTTATCAATTTTATCAGAGTATATAACTTTTAATATTTAATTTTAAAACTTTATAAGACATTGTTAGCTGTTAAATGATGGTGTGTAATATGATACAATTGGTATGTTTTTTAATTTTATGAAATTAGTATTTCTGATCTATACGTTTCAATGTAAATAAAAAATGTTTGAACTTTGGTTTACATTCGAACCAACATTCGAATGTAATTACACAAAATTATAACATAATGTTCAAATGTGCGAATCAACGTTCGAACATACTCACCCTCAAACGAGCAAAACATTTGAATGTTTAAACGTTAACGTTCAAACAAACCTCCAAACATACCACTTGCATTCGAGCGCTTCTTCGTTAACATTCAAACTAACGTTGGAACATTATACCCGTTATGTTTGAACATTAGCCCGTTAACATTTGAACAGAAATTCAAACGTTTATTGCAGTTAACGGTCATACATATAAGCCTTAAAACATAAATAATCAATGAACGTCAACTTCTATCATTCGAATGCCAATTGGTCAAGTTGACGTTTGAACGTTTGATTAGACGTTTAAATGTTACTTTCTGTGATAGATCTCAACTGTCACAGAAAAGGGAACGTTCGAACGTTACACCAAAATAAACACCTCCAACCGTCACTAAAAATATTTTTAGTAATGGTTGCACAGTAAAACGTCGCTAATTGTTTTCTGTGACGCACATTAGGTGACAGTCGTGGTGACGGTTTCAAATTGTCATCAAATGTCTTTCGTGACATTTTGGCCATTTTTGGTGGCAATTTCTTCTGTCACAAAATACCAATTGTATTGTAGAGATTTTTTGTTCTTTCAAAGCAACCAAAATCCCTCGAATTGAATACATTAGATGTACTTGAGCATCAATAACTTTATTTATGCAAACTAATATCTCGACAATTTAATCCCTTCGAACTAATTTTATCACATACTCGTATCTATAAATAATACACGATTCTAAATATATAAAACAAAGCAATAGTACGTATACTGATCAAAACAGCAAGTACCTTCTTTTACCGTCCTTCAGGATTCATAATCTCAGAAAACACAGCTCCAGAGGACACCAGTCTATCTGAATCCTTCTTGGCATTTCTAAAACTTTGCTCTCCACTACTTGTCATGGTCACCTCGCTATTGCTGTATATACTTGACACTTGCCTACGACTACTACTGAACATGTTATTACAGTCATCACTCTTGGATAGAGGCAAGAGACCCTTCTCAGCATCATTCATCTCCAATTCAACCACATGATCATGCTTGCCGACTTTTTCAATACTCTCTTGCAATTGCAATGCGAAATCCAGGCCCCACACCACATCATTCATCGACGGACGTTCGACTCCACTATCATGCAAGCAACTCACAGCAACCTCACCAAATTTAGCCAAACACTCGGGCGCAATTTGACCCTTCAAAGCAGGATCAATAATCTGATCAAACTTTCCATTGAGAGAGCTTTGTTGGGCCCACTCTGCAAGACTCACCTGCTCCTTCTCGGCAGTTTTCAATATTGATGGCCTTGCAGATAACACTTCACACAGGACAATTCCGAATGAATACACGTCGGATTTCTCCGTCAACTGTTGTCGCCTGTAATACTCGGGATCTAGATACCCAAAGCTACCCTTGACAACGGTGCTAACATGGGCCTTAGACACACTAGTGGGTCCCATTCTGGACAATCCGAAATCAGACACCTTGGCTACCCAGTCCTCATCGAGTAAGATATTTGTTGTTTTCACATCACGATGAATGATCATGTGTTTCGCACCTGAATGTAGGTAGCTCAAACCTCGCGCTGCACAGATGCAAATCTGAAGACGCTGCTTCCATGAGAGAGGAGGATTATTGGACTTGTAGAGATGATCACGTAGGGTTCCGCGGGCCATATAACGTAAACGAGAATCATCTCCATACCATCGTTACAATATCCAATCAAAGAAACAAGATGCAAATGGCGGAGTTGTGAGAGTGTGATGATCCGCTGTTGAGTGTATTTTCGCTGAAATAATTGTTTTTATTTTTTTTTAATTAATATATCAGTTATTTATTTTAATTTAATTGCGTTTTAAAATTAGTTTTTTAATTTATTTGATGTTGTGTTTTATTTATTTTAGTTGTTTTGTAGTTTTTAATATCTTTTTGACGGTTTAGTTTTGCTTCCCGGAATGAGGATTAGATCTCATCTTTTCCCTACATCTCTTTTCCTTTTTCCTTTCTTTTTCTTTTCCTTTTTCTCTTTTTCCTTCTTTTCTTTTTCTTTTCTTTTTCTTTTTCTTCTTTTTCTTTTTTTTCTTTTTCTTTTCCCTGCTTCCCGCGTCGTCCCCCCCCGAGCTCTCTCTCTCTCTTCTCTCTCTCCCTCACGGCCGGAAACTTCAACAGCCCAGACCGCCGCCGTCCGGCCACCGTTTGGCTCGCCGCCGGTCCCGTTCGAACCCCCTCCCTCCGGTGCACCTTCCCACCAAATATCTTCCCCTACCGGCCAGCCGTTTGGCCGGAAAAGCCATTTGAAGTCCCACGGATTTTGCTCCGATCCGCCGCCGTCGCTCCACCTCCGGCCACCATTTCTTCACCACTTCATCACCGGTCCCTTGCCGTCCTAACCCACCCATTTCCGGCCTCCAACGACCACCGGAACAGCTCCTACGAGCTTAGTTTCCGATTTGCGTTTTCCGGCCATTTCCGGCGATTCCGCCGCCACCCACGGCCGTTCATCACTTCCAATAGCTTCACAACCATCCTTAGACCATTCCCTATCAATTTCGTGTCCTAGTTTGTCCCCGTTCAAAAGTGGGTTTTTCAAACCCACGGCCGCAGTGAATTTTCACTGTGACGTTGCTTTTCCACCGCAGTTTGCAACGCCGCTTGTTTTCTAAAATTACCGTATAGCGCTGTAAGTATTTTCCAAATCCTACTTTCAGATTTAAATATATTTTGCTCATTCAATAATTATTTATCTGTTGGTTGGCTGATTCCGGACTGAGTCCGAGGAGTTCGGGGGTCGGATGGATGGAGGACGGAGTTGCGTGTTTTATTGATTTATGTTGTTGGATTATTTTATTATTCATTGATATGGCATTACATGGTGCATGCACGTGTGTTTTTGTTTAAGTGTGAAAAGCCTGTGTATTGGCGTAAGTGGACTTACGGGTGCGTGTGTATCACGACCCCAAGCCGGGATGTGGTATTATCCCGGTGGAGCTCCTCTGGTCACTCGGGAGCGGAATAAACTGAGTGATGTCCCCTGAGTTGTCACTAGACGACGGGAGCGGGGGCTAGGGGTTGCTTGGCTACGAACGCGCCGGGCGCGGAACCGAGCATCGCTCTACGCACCGACTCCGTGGCCCTTCGCTGGTGAGGGCTAGAGGATGCTTGGCTACAAACGTGTGGGGCACGGAACTGGGCATCGCTCGTTAGGTGTCACATGCGTGGTGGTACTCTGCGGAGTGGCACTGGAGCCAGGGTGTGCAGATGACCCCTAGGGGAGGTCATAGTGCATACGGATAAAAATGTGACTTTGGCGTGTTTTCCGGAAAAGATGTGTTTTTGGGCCAAATGGGTTTTTGGCGTGTGTGGAAAACTGTGTCTTTGGGTTTTGTGCATTGGGCATGGTTCATGCATATTGTTTGAATTCTATATGTGTTATTATCTGGTAGTGTTTGGGTTTTACTTACCTGTGGTACCATTTTTGGTTCCGTAGCTTTTGGTGCAGAGTTAGAGGACGAAGAGGAGGAGGCTGAGCCCGAGGATGCGGCTCCGCCGGGTTGCTGATGCTATGTGTTATATTTGTTTAAAGCTGTATTTGTGTTTTTTTGTAATATTTTATCTATGTACGTTTTAAACAGCTTGTATTACGTTAAGAAAAATTCTGGTACTTAGTTATGGCTTTCGTTATCCGCTGCGTGTTCTTTCGTGCACATTTGTTGCCTCTGCACACACCGGCACCCGTTGATAGGATGGTGACCCAGGTTGTCACCATCCGGACGTCTCGATTTCCCCGTATTCTGGCGTGGAGATTTGGGGGCGTCATAGAGAGCATCTCAATCTCGGTCTCGAACTCGTGTACTCCCTGTTGAGAACCTGGTACCAAACGCTTGATCGCCACTGGGTGGTCCCCACCGTCTATATAGCCTTTGTAAACGTTACCAAACCCCCCCAACTAGGACTGTTCATCCGGACCGGTTTTTATCCGGTCCGGACCGGAACCCGGATAACCGGGTTTCCGGTTGCGGTTTTCGGCCCGGATGAAATCCGGATCGGATTCCGCATTTGCAAAACCGGATACATCCGGTCCGGACCCGGGTATGAAACCCGGGTTCCGTTTTATAACCCGGTTAACCGGGTTTGTATAAAAACTTCAAAAATCCGTATCTCTCTCTAAAGCCCTCGTCTCCCCGTCTTCCCAACTTCCCAAGTCCTCTCTCTCTCTCTAACACACGAAACCCTAGCCGCCACCGTAGTCTCCTTCGTTCTTCAGTCCCCAACTCCCCGACCACGATCTCTCTGTCGTCGAGCTTGAGCTTGGGATCCCGCGGTCTGAGAGTCTTCATTCTAGTGCCGATGCCGAAAAACCTCGATAAGTCTCTCTCCCGATCTGTGAACAATGCATGTAAAAGTGGTAGATCTAGCGATTTGGTGAATTGGGTCTCTGTGCTTGGATAGATCTGGTAGATCTAGTGAAGTGTCGAATGGGAGTTTTAGGGTTTTTTTGGGATTTCTCTTTTTCTATCTTAGTGGGTTTATTTTTTTTTCGTTCAGTTCTTGTTCTTTATTTCTATTTTTCCTTACAATCTGAACAAATCTCGATAGATTTGAAGAGATTTTGTTTAGATCTAAGTCATTAAGGTTTCTGTTTTACATGGGTGTTTTTGTTATAGTTTGTTCTCTGCAATTTGGTTCTGTTTTTTTTCGATTCGTGTCTTGTAGCTTTTGTTCTGTGCTACGGATTGTGTAGCTTTTTTTCAGGTCAGATATATTGCATCCTTCTTCAAATCTTTTAGGGCTTTTCCTTTTATTACTTTTTTTATTTGGGTCTGTTGTGATGAGAATGTTTGAATGTAAGAAGTAATTTTTTAGGGTTTTTTTGGCTTTTATTACTTTGTTGATTTGGGTTTTATGTGACTTCGAGTAGATGAGATTCTTTATGTGGCTTCGAGTAGATCAAAGTGAATTGTTTATGTAAGCAGTGAAAGCTCTCTGCTCCTTGTTGTATATTTCTTCACCTTAAAAGCATGATAAATGGTTGCATAGAGTTGGAGAAGTCTTTATGCCTTTCCACAAGTTGCAGCTATTGGGAATATGGTCCCCAGCTATTTGTCTCATATGGAAGGAAGGAAGGAGGGAAAAGACTGATGCTTCGAAGTCATGAAGGAGCATTCACATGGAGGATCTCAGACGTTTCTTTTTCAAGACATTATTCCTTGAGACAATATTTATATAACTTTCATGACTTTCTTATTGCTATTTCTTCTTCCTCTTAATTAGGTATCTCTCTTGTATACACCGAGTGAACTTGGGTTTTGTCTAGTATTCTATTTAGAAAACTTTTACTTCAAAAATGATATTTCTTCCCATGTTTGAGATCTAGTATTGTTGTAAGTATTGAGATTTGTAGTTCCATGTTACTATGCCAAATCTTGGGTTTGTGACAACATATGCCTCTTGCTTCACCATTTTCAAGTTTTGGTTAAGAAAGTAAACCGTGCTCTTTCCCTCTTTTTTTTTTTTCATCTTTTTGTATCTGCAGAAACAGTTCAATATAATTTAAGGGGTTTAATTTAAAAAAAAAAAAAAAAAAAAAAAGACCCGGGTTCAATCCGGGACCGGAATCCGGGTTTTTCAAAACCCGGATTCATACGGGTTCCGGCCCGTTTCTGACCCGGGATAACCTGGTTCGGGTTCCGACCGGGATTTGAAATCCGGGTTCCGGTTTGGGTCTACCCGGATTCCCGGGTCGGAACCGGATGAACAGGCCTACCCCCAACACCAACAATGAAAGTGTCGTCGAAGTTGTCGGTGGCTGCTTTAATCTCCGCCAATGAAAGGTATCGACTCAGAGCGGATGGAGAGACGACTTGCGGGTCTTTGTTGACTTGGTCGTAGTGAACGAAAATGGACCCCACCAAGAGGTCCCATCACTGGAGCCGGAGTCCTTGACTCTCTTGCCCATCCGGCGAATCAAGAAACCGAGAATTGAGAGAACAATAAATCCGGCGACTTCCCCGGCGGCGACAGAAATTATTATTATTCTATTGCTTTTCGAGTTCTTTGTCTTTCCTGGTGGAGCAATCGTTGGAGGTTAGGCGGACGTGGATTTGGGTTGGGTCCGCCAAGGTTGTTGCTGAAGTCGCTTACTTTAAAGATTTCAACGCCGTTCAAGATTGCGTTCTGGTCTGAAGTAGTCCTTTATTTCTGCGGTTCTGCTCCTAGTACGATATAGAGGAACACTTTTTTGTCGGTTGCTTTACCCACCATGGAAGCGGCATAGTCTTTATGCACGGGAAAACCATTTCCACCACTCCAGCGAATCACGTCAGCAGCTTCCTCCGCAGTTTGATTTGCTATGAAAATAAGGAACTCTCTGTCGGAAATGTTTATAACGTCTGGTTCAATCTCGCAGAAGTGTAGCCTAATGAGGTAATCAAACCCAGCATCTACTAGGAATTTCCGGGTGAGATTGTAGGTCAGGTTGATAGTTGAGTTCTGCCCCATAGTTCGGGCAGTCCGATAGACATCCTCCGGTGCAGTGTAGGCAGGTTCCATCTCAAAATTGAGTTGGATAGTATTATTCGGAGGTAGAAAAAGTTCATTATATTCTTGCAACAAGTAGCTAGCCATCGTCTAGAGTCCAGCTACGGAACATCCCAGTGTCACCAGAGGGTGAGATGGTTTGCCCTCCAACATTTAATCTGTATACCGTCTGGAGAGCCTTGCTGTTATCGATGCGGTACCGATTCTGCTGGCCGATAAAATGAAACCCTTGATCGTCAGCTGAAGTGTAACAGAGATTCGGAGGGATCGACCTCTGATCGTACTTCTCGATATTGACACAGTATTATCTGAATATGGTAGCACTCAAATCCTCATCTGCGTTAAGTGAAGCGTTGAAGTTGCTAAGAAGGGTAAAAGCACCAGCTTTGACAGAGAAGATGGCATTAGAGCGATCAAAGTAGTTGGAGTAGGAGACTGGGTAAAAGTGCAGTCGAGTGAATTTTTGGCCTGCAGTGACGGGGAATATGTAGCTGAACGGAGAAAGAGAGAGCCGAGCAGTCTCAAACGGGACTTGGGCAACACTGGATCGTTGTTTATCTGCAGTAGCGGGAAGAGATGACTTGTTTGGTGATAATTCAGGAGTTAAAAATTCTGAATCCACGTCTCCAATCCAGGTCCGATTATCAGGAGAAATTGAATTTCAAGAGGAACCACAGTTAACGAGGATGTTCTCGACCGGTTTGTAAGGAAGCGGTAAGTAACCTGCGGCGTTGCTTGTCGGGAATTGCAACAAGAAGACAAGACAGAGGGGGGCAAAACGCTGTACGAGCGTGGTACTCATTCTAGCAGTGAGAAGAGCGACTCGGGTCTTGCGCGCTGCGGGTATGGAATCTGCTGTATAAAACACAAATCGAGCGCGGAATTAGTGAGAGAAAATAAAATACAATATAAAAGGAGATTGAGAAGGGAAGGAGGACAGAGATCTAGATAGATTTTGAGGGATGCATATTTGTTTTATAATATAAGGTATATATTTCTATTTATAGAAAAATTATATTGAGATAAAATAAAGTAAATATTTTAAATATTATGAAAATTAAATCAAGATAATATCAAATTAATCAAAATCATTAGATAATTATGAAAATAAACTTAAGATAATATCAAATCAAATTATTAATAGTATCTTCAATATCCCCTTCAAATTCAAGGTAGAGAACTTTGAAATCTTGAGTTTGAAATCTGAAAGTAAATATCATATTCAATAATTGATTGCCAATGAGATGATGGTGTTGGTGGTGAAGTGGCTGGCTACTGAAATATCAAATATGAAGTTGTAGCCAACAATGGGCTATATATGGCCTTCGCTAACTATTAGACCAAAATCAAAAGGCTAAAATTAGATTTGGGGCTTCAAACAATGCTTACAATAGAAAAAAATCTAATAAAAAAGTCCTACAGCTAATAGAGATACTCAAAATGTATTAATTTAAGACGATAGATAATTGAATGGCAATAAAAAATTAGTGAGGAGTAGAGTTAGCTGGAAAATAAATATTCCACAAGATTGATCATAGTGTTAGCCATGGACTCTGATACCATGATAGAAAATAAAATATAATATAAAAGGAAATTGAGAAGGGAGAAAGAGAGAGATAGATTGTGATGCCCCCAGATCTCCGTTTGGGATCGAACAAACATTTAAAGCGTTGGGACATGCAACACAAGGTTACCTGCCCTCGTTCATGACATATATGATGCAATGTTCCTAACATGCATATAGCATTATGCAACATTCACAGCGGATAACTTTATTTTTTTTTAATACTACGCACCAAACTTATAACATCCCAAATAATTAAAGCATAATCCATGCATACTTAACAAAATAAATATCCATGATTAAAATACGAGTCTCAGAAGACTGTAATCTCAAAACATGAGAGACTAGACTCCATATTTACATTGCCCAAATACACTATTGAGCCAGTTCATCAAGTAACTCGCGTAACTTGACTAACGAGGCTAGAATACTGTCCAAACAAAAACTAACTATAGAAGTTGAAAGTTCCGCATCGCGTCTGCGACGTCTAGTCAACCTCCTCCAGCCTATCGGTGTCTGCTCCCTATTCTGAACTTGACACATGGCCTACCATTTGGGGGGAATGATAGTTGGAACTACCATGGTGAGATTTGATTACAAATCTTAGTAAGTTAACAGGAAACTTTCACACAGGTTAATGATGCATGCATAGAAATAAAGGTACGAATGCACCATCAATGTAAAAAGTAAATATAACATAACTTGACATAACATGGCATAAAATAATAAGCATAATGTGACTTGACATAACATGGTATAAGCTGACATAATTGAACAGAAACAGAAACTTAGCTTGATGTGACATGAACTTAAATCATAACATGGATATGAACTTGAAACATAAAATGGACGTGAACTTGAAGCTTGACATGAACGTAAACTTGAACATAACGTAACGTGAAACATGACTTGAACATGAAATACATGAACTTGGAATCTTGTTCAATAGACTTAATTAATAAAGTGACCATATGGGTGCTACACAGGTCCCCTTAAGCCGTGTGTCCCTGCCTATTACTGTATAACAAGACAGGTATCTACACCAACTGTGAGTGCGTTAATACGTACTCCACAGTTGTTGTGGCCCCACGTATTCTACATGTCACAATTGCTATGTCTCTTGTAGTGTATGCTCTACAGTTGTTGTGGCCCCATGAATTATTTGTGCCACACTTGCTGTGAACACACATAAAATAAAATATGGCTCCATTCGTATTAGTGTCTGGTGCGCTCCGGTGACTAGCTAGTTAGGCCCCATTTGCAACTTGTTAACTGTACTTCGTCAACCTAGGGAATTTCACACTTATTTAGACACTCCAGCGTGAACAAAGGAGTTCTACTAGGATATTACCCCATCCTAGCACTTAGGGTCGTGATTGAAATAAATAACTTAACATGACTATTCTCGAGATACACAAACTGTATTCGAGACTGGACGAGACATGAATATGGACAGAAGTCCTGACGTAGCGTAACGTGACTTGAACGTAAGACAATAGACATGACGTACTTTGAGATATTAACAAAACATACAATATTTCATAACATGGTATAGCATGTAACAGACAATAGTTCATAACGTGG
Organism: Carya illinoinensis; assembly: GCF_018687715.1. Lineage (NCBI taxonomy): Eukaryota > Viridiplantae > Streptophyta > Magnoliopsida > Fagales > Juglandaceae > Carya > Carya illinoinensis. The sequence continues at coordinate 36,785,573 of NC_056754.1, forward strand.
CATAACATGTGACAGAATATATTTTGTAACAAATAAGTATTTCATGACATAATAATTCATGTAACAGATAAACATGTGATGACATGGCATGGCATGTATAACAACATACAAACATAACTATAGTTTCCCTTACTCATTACACACACACAATAAACTGATAGTAAGTTAAGAGTTAACTTACCTCATTTGTCGCGTTCAATGAAAATAAAGCACGAAATACGAGAAACTTTAAGAGGATATTCTAAAAGTTAAAAATTTAATTACTAACAATTATAAATGTGCAAAAGAGACAAATTAGAGTAAAATTACCATTTTACCCTCTACATGTGAGAAAATGACCATTTTACCCCTAACTTAAGTATTTCACATCTTAACTCTAAAAATGAGGAATGTGAATTTTGTCTGGAACTCAAATATCAATTCAGAAAAATTTAAAACAAATCACAACTATGAAAAACACACTATGGCCGAAACATCCATAGGCCATTTCTCTTTATTTTTGTTGCAATTCCAACCAACTTCAAAACTCATGCTTAAACCAAAATTTTGCAAACCAACATCTTCCTATCCTAAGTTTAAAACCAAGCTTAAAACATCCATTTAGAAAAATCTAATAATCAACACCAAAATTTTTATAAAAAGATCCAAACACTTGAATCACAAGCTTTGACTCTAAATCAAAACATCTCCAAGAATTCCAAAAATCAAATCTTACTTCTAACATATTCATAACATCATCCTAAGATCAACCATGCTTTAAATAATCAAACTAAAGTTACCAAAATCACAAAATAGCACTTGGAGTTTTTGGTTTTACACTTAGTCTAAAAACAGAAACTTTTTCTTTCTTAACTAACTTTGATAAATCTCTTGATCAATGGCCTAAGAAGGTGAGATCTTTGAAATAAAGCATCACATGGTTTAAAAAATGTGTCCTAAAGAATATCCAACCATCAAACTTAAAATCACATGGCTAAAACTCAATAAAACATGGATCTGACCCAAAAACATCAAATCTTAGGCCTAACCGAAATCCTCTTGCATAGAAAAATCATATCTTTGAAACTAGTACTAAATATCTTCAGAATAACATCCTAACATGAAACTAAGAGACTTAGGATCATCAGATAAAAATATCAAAGCCTTTAGAGTAAGATCAAACCACGAAATATTCAAACTTTCTTCAAATAAAAACTGTTTTTCCACTTCCAGTTTTCAAGTTTCTAGATTTAAGAAAATCTATCACCAAAAGCTTTATTCATGCAACAAAACTTCAATGAATACTGTTAAACACATGCTAAAAACACTCCATAAAAGTTTCGGACCAAGATATGTCCATTAGCTTGGTCAAAAATTTCAAAACATAACATACTCTCCAGTTTCAAGCCTAGAATGACCTTTCCATGGTTGAAAATACTTTTTACCAATGAAATGACCATGGAATGATACAAATAATATATCCACGAAAACTATACGCAAAGAGGAACAACTTTTATGAAGGAGTAATCGTGTGAAAATACTTACAAAGGGTAAAAAAATCTCCACGTAAAAGGACCTAGGAATCTGCCCGAGAGAACTCTTTTGGGTTTCTCTCTAAGAACAGGGTGAAGAAGTGATTAAAGGGAAAGAAGTGTGTCTTGTACGACTCTAGACTTTTGGAGGGGAAAGATATGGGCTTGAATGACTCTTGATTGGAGGTGGCTATGTGCCATAAGGTGGAGAATAGTGAAGGGAAAGGACTGCCTGCAGAAGCTGTGAGGTATGGAGGTTGATGAGGTGGGTTTCTCCATCCCATCAAGACACTATTTGGTGTTTCCAAGGGCCGTGGATGGTCTGCCATGTGGGAGAGAAAACTTCTTTCAGAAGCTTTGCCAAGGTGGCCAATTTCGTGGGCCTTGGTGGGCCTCAACCAAGTGGACTTCAATTTGGGGTTTAAGGGGAGTTTGGTTAGGGTTTGAGATGCTATCAAGCCTAAATCTAATTTTTCTTGGCCCAATCAAATTTTCAAGGTTAAAAAGGTTGGATAATGATGTCATAACAAGTATTTAATGAATTAATAGCATGTAAAAGTGATTTAATCAAGTGATTAAACACAATACTAGAAATACGATAAAAAGGGGTTTGGAAGCCAACTTTAGGGTTTAGGGAAACCATTTAGGGTTTCTGTTTCAACCAATCTTTTAGGGTTTCAATTGGATTCAAAGCATTTAGGGTTTTACTAGGGTTGAAACCCTCTTTGATCTGGCTCAATTTGGCTGATTAGATGAAAAACAATTTTACTTAGGTGGCATGATCTCATACCTTGATTTCTTTCATAAATCCATCGAATGGTTCCTCTTTGTACCAGGTGTAACAGCCCGCTAGAAATTCAATTGTGAAATTTCTATTGACTTTAGGAACCTCGTGAAGACTCTATAAGCTTTCACGAATCCATTAATCATATAGGTTTTTGTCTAACTACATAGTTAGTGTTATTATTTACTATGGTATCAGAAGTGTGTTTTTGATTATTGGAGATAGTTAGAAGTGTCAAAATGTATTATGGTTTGTGCCATTAGACTCAGAGGGTTATTTAAGATCTTATGGTGCAATAACACTTTTTCATAATTTCAGGCGAAACATCTGTTCAAAACTGTAAATATTATTGGATAAAAATATCTTAAGCTAATTTTGTGGATATTATTGGATAAAAATATTTTAAGCTAATTTCGTGGATATTATTGGGTATAAATATCTTGAGTTGATTTTTGTAGATATTATTAGGTAAGAGAGTCCTACACTCCACTCTCACTCCGGGTAAGAGAGTCCTACACTTAACTCTCACTTCGGGTAAGAGAATCCTACACTTAACTCTCACTTCAGTCTCATCTTTTCCATATCTCATCCATAAGTATCTCCAGCCACCCCTCCCCATGAAATTATCTTCATTTACGCTTTCCATTGAAAGAATACCAAACACTCTCTCTCGGACAGCTTTTAAGAGTTCTTTTGTACACCCATTTTGAAGCTTTTGTAAGTGTTTTATCATAAAGTCTCCTTCATATAAGTTGTTCCTTTTTTAGTCTAGTTTACGTGAATATCTTATTTGTCCTATTTAAAGATCATTTGGTCAGTCAAATATTGTGTAAAATATAGAAAGTTCATTCTGAGAGATAAACTGGAGAATATGTTATAGTTTGGAGTTTTTGACCAAGCTAATGGATAGATATTAGTCCGAAATTTTAATAGAGTATTGTTAACATGTGTATATGATTATTGGTTGATGATTTTTGCATTATTAAAGGTTTTGATGAAAGATTTTCTTAGATTTAGAAACTTAGAAACTGGAAGAGGAAAAACAGTTTCTGTTTTGAGAAAGTTTAATTCTTTGGTGGTCTAAACCTATTCCAATGACTTTGATAATTTTATTGGAGTATCCTAAGCATCTTATATACATGTTATATTATTATTTTGAAGATATTTGATGTTAGTTTCAAAGATATGAAATTTTATGTAAAGAGATATTCAAATAAGCCAAAGTGTGGATGTTTTTGGCTAAATTTATGTTTTGGTTAATTTTTAAACATGTGATCTTGAATTAGAAACTTATATATGTTTTAGGACATCTTTTTAAACCATGTGATGGTTTGGTTTGAAGATCACATATTTATAAGTCATAGATCAAAAGGTTGATCAAAACAAGTTGGAAACAAAAATCAATGGAAATAGCATATGGGAATTTCGGCCCTATGGAGTTTTAAAAGTTGTTATTAGTTTTAAATTTTTCTAAATTGATATTTGAGTTGAGGATAAAATTTACATGAGGCATGTAAATTTTGGTGACTTTTGGAATTAGTATGCAAAATCCTTAAGTTATGGATAAAACGGTCATTTTCCTACATGTAGAGAGTAAAATGAAAAATTTACTCTTTAAGTTAGTATTTTCCATATTTCAAGTTATTAGTGATTTAGTGCTAACTTTTAGAATCATTAATTATAGTTCCTCGTGATCGCGCTTGAGGTTTTATAAGAAACGCGGAGATCGAGGTAAGTTAACTTTTAACTTACTAGCAGTCTACTGTGTATGTGTGCTAAGTAAAGGAACTATAGTGTATGTATGTGTGTTATCATATATGTCATGCCATGCCAGGTTATCACGTAATTGTCTATTATACAGAATTTATTCTGTCATCAAGTTTTATCTGTTACATAATATATTCTGTTATGTATTACTGTACATTATAAGTACGTCATGCTAAGTATGCCATCTATTACATGTATGTCAAGTCATGTAATATTCACTGTTGCAAGTATATCATGTTAAATATGTTGTCTATTATATGTTATGCCATGTTACGAAATGTTTCTATCTCAAGTTGGTCATGTCTTTCAAGTTATGTTCAAGTCACGCTGTGTTACATCAGCGCTTCAGTCATTTCGTATTCCAGTCACGTTTCATGTTGAGTTTGTGTAGAATACATGGGGTTACAACAATTGTGGAGTATGTATTTACACGTAGAATACATGGAGCCACAACAACTGTGGAGTATGTATTTTTCATGTTAAATCAAGTTTGTGTAGAATACATGGGGCCACAATAACTGTGGAGTATGTATTTACACGTAGAATACATGGGACCACAACAACTGTGGAGTATGTATTTTTCATGTTAAGTCAAGTTTGTGAAGAATACATAGGGCCACAACAACTGTGGAGTATGTATTTTTCATGTTAAGTCAAGTTTCAGAGCAAGTTCATGCTAAGTCAAGTTTCAGATCAAGTTCATGTCAAGTCAAGTTCAGTTCATATTTCAATTTAAGTTATGTCAATTATGCTATGTTGTACGCCAAGTTATGCTTCAATTACTTATGAATTTAATTATGCATTTATACTTTTACTGTCATCCATGCATCATTAGCCTGTGTGGAAGTTTTTTATTAACTTGCTGAGATTTGTAATCAAATCTCACTGTGGTAGTCCCAACTACCATTCCCCCCAAAAATGGTAGATCTTGTTACAGGACCTGAAGGAGAATCAGGAGCTGACCAATTAGACACAGTTAACTGAGCGACGATACGATGTCAATGTTAATATAGTAGTTAACGTAAATTACTACTTGTACTATGGAGTTGCATCTCCAGTACTTTTTGGATCATAAGCATTTTGAACTAGTGTTGTGATCTTAGTTGTTGAATGGATCTATATATATGAAGTATGTTTTAAGCATTTGGGATATTTTCAGTTTGGTGCATAGTATTGCTAAAGAAAATAATTTATCCGCTGCGAATATTGCATAATGTTAGATACATGTTAGAAACATTGCATCTTATATGTTATGAACGGGGGCAGGTAACCTTGTGTTGCATATCTCGATGCTTCAAATGTCCGTCCGATCCCAAACGGAATTTGGGGGCGTCACACCAAGTGTCTAATACTATTCACTATGTGTGGCTAAGATCTTACTAAGTGTCCAAATAAAATTTCTCTAACCTAATTTGGACATTCCACACTATGATTTTGAAAACACTGCACTTAGTACACTTATTGAGGTTACTATTCACTCTAAAAAAATGCGTAATAAACTTAGTACTGAAAAATCCTAAATAATCATATTAACCTACAGTGAAAATCGTTTATCAAAACTCAACCTCGAAGTGCCCCTAAAAATAAATTCACAGTTTCAAACAAGCGTTTCGTCCGAAATTAAGAAAATGAGTTACTACGCCATAAAATCCTAAATAACCAACTAAGTCTAGTGGTGTAGATCATAACTTATTTTGACACTTCTAACCACCTCAAATAATTAAAATCACATTTCTGGCACCATAGTAAGTGATAACACTAACTACGTTGACATATTAAAACCTATGCGATTAGTCGATTCGTGAAAACTTATAGAGTTTTCACGAGATTCCTAAAGTCTATAAAAATTTCACTATTGAATTTCTAACGGACTGTTACATAGACTTTGAGGACTACATCTTTTTTCTTTCTCAATTGTTTCTAAAGTATACATCTCTATTTATTGGTAAATTATATTGAGATAATATAAAATAAATATTTTAAATATTATGAAAATCAAATCAATATAATATCAAATTAATCATAGTGATTTGTTAATTAGGAGAATCAAATCAAAATAATATTAAATCAAATCATTATCTTATCTTCAACAACTAGAAAGTGAGATGTAGGACAAGGAGAGCTCGAAAAGTGGAGGTCGAAAATAATTGATAAAGCATTAACAATTGTTTTAACTTTTAAAATACATCACCAAACTTTACTTTTTCTATTTTATATATATATTTTTTTGAATCAAATCAACTAGATCATATATTGATGTAAAAAAATGCAAAGACAGATAATAAATTGTCAACATTACATAGACTGTTCTAACTGTACAGTCGACATAACCTGCATTGGACCATCTTCTATCCAGATCTTCTCATACTCATAGTCTAAAGCTAACTTTGCTAACTGGTGAGCAGCATAGTTGGCTTCTCTGTGAGCAAAATCAACATGCCATTGAGGCCAATATCTTAACATACTTCAAGCATCATTAACAAAAACCCCATAATCTGCATTAATCTCTTCATCAGAAGTCACTGCCTGAACAATGATCTTAGCATCTCCTTCAAACACCACCCTTCCCAAGCCCAACTCAGCACAAACTTCCATTGCCCTCCTTAAGGCCAGGCCTTCTGCCAGCACAGGTTTTACAACAGGTTTGTGGCTTGCACACACACAAACCATTGTATTTCCTTGCTCATCTCGGATAATAATACCATAGCCTGCTCTATTGAGTTTGGTACTCACTGAAGCATCCCAATTTGCCTTCAATGTTCTGATTTCTGGTTTTTTCCACCTTATGTTTCCTCTGTCACTCGTATTATTAGAAGGTACTGCATCTGTGTTTGTTAATGAGCATAAAAACAGATCCCTATCTGCATTAGCTGCTGTCACCACCTGTTGAGGGCTTTCTAGATCTTTTCCATGCACAAAGTAATTTCTCCTTAGCCAGATCCTTTGCATAATAAAACAGGCCAGCTGAAGAGAATCCCCATCCAGCTTAGAACACAAAGAGAACCACAATGTCCTGAAGTCAGGAAAAGAAATAGGCCACTTGTGTGTAGGACAGCTTGACATGGCCCAAACATCACTGGCTGCAGGACAGCCCCATATTACATGTAATGGAGACTCAATTTCTCTCTTGCATATAGAACACAAGTCAATAGCAACTATCTTTTTGCTTGCCAGATTTTGCAAAGTGGGAAGTACATTGTGGGCAGCTTTCCATACAAACAACTTAATCTTCATAGGTACATTTAGAGACCATAACTGTTTCCAATCTATCAAACCTGTTACAATACTCGAGCACTCTCCCTGCATTTGTCTGACCAGTGATTGTTGTAAGTAGTATGCACTTCTCACAGTGAAAATCCCATTTGCAGTATACCCCATATCAGTTTGTCCTGAGTCACAGTTTTGCTTAAGGGAATCTGACAGATCTTCTCCACATCTTCCTCATGGAATAACTGGTCCAGCACTTCCTTCTTCCATCTGCATTCCCCTTCATCAATCAACTCAGAAACAGTTGAATCCCGGCTAGGACCAAGAATAGGTAGATTGGGTTGTAACAGCACAGCATGCTTAACCCACTTATCATTCCAAATATTGATACTAGAACCCGACCCCACTCTCCACAAACTTCCTGCCTTGATCAATTCAATAGATGACCATAGACTCTGCCACACCAGGGATGAATTAGTCCCCTTCTTTGCATTCAGGATAGAACCCCTCTTAAAATACTTCTGTTTTAGGAGTTGTGCAACTAGGGAATTTGGATTGTTGAGAACTCTCCATACCTGCTTAGCCAACATGGCCTTATTAAAAGACTCCAGGTCTCTAAAACCCAAACCCCCATCCTTCTTAGAAACTCCCATACTTGCCCAAGACTTCCACTGAATTTTCTGCTTTGTATTACTACCTCCCCACCAAAAGTTTCCCATCATCGAATTGATTTCCTGCAGTAGCTTCTTGGGCAACTTAAAAACGCTCATAGTATAGGTAGGGATTGCTTGAATTACTGCTTTTAGTAATACTTCCTTCCCAGCTTGTGATAGGAATGTATTCTGCCAACTTGAAATTCTGGTCCATATCCTTTCTTTAATAGATCTGAAAGATTGGTATTTTGACCTTCCAACTGTAGTTGGTAGTCCTAAATACCTCCCATAGTTGTTATCTGCTGATACACCTACTGCATTAACAATCTCCTGCCTTTTTTCTGTACAGGTATTTGAGCTGAAAAAAACAGATGTTTTTTCTCGGTTCAAACACTGTCCAGATACCTTCTCATACACATGAAGCAATCCTTGAAGCTTTTGCCACTCCTCAATAGTTGCTCTACAAAAGAGCACACTATCATCAGCAAAAAAGAGATGACTAACCCTCAATCCTCCCCTAGCAGCTGCAACTCCTTTAATTTCCCCCTTATGCTCAGCCTGAGTGATCAAGGCACTTAAACCTTCAGCACATAATATAAATAGGTAAGGAGATAGTGGATCTCCTTGCCTAATCCCACGTTTAGGTTGAAAAGAGGCCCCAATTTTTCCATTTATCAAAACTGAGTAGCTAATAGTAGTGATACATTCCATTATTAGCTGCATCCATCTCTCTCCAAATCCCATTTTTGCCATAATAGCCTACAGAAACTTCCATTCCACACGATCATAGGCCTTTGACATATCTAACTTGATAGCCATCGAGCCAGTTCTGCCCTTCTGCTTTGTTTTCATGGAATGTAAGAGTTCATAGGCAATTATCACATTATCAGTGATGAGCCTATTAGGGATAAAAGCACTTTGGTTGCTTGAAATGATAAGATCCAGAACATGCTTCAACCTGTTAGCCAAAACTTTGGAAACCAGTCTATAGACAACATTACAAAGGCTAATAGGTCTAAATTGGTTTACAATAGAAGGGTCTTTTACTTTGGGAATCAAAGCAATAACAGTAGAATTAATCCCACTATCCATCCTACCCCCATTAAGAAAATGTAAAACAGATGCACTAACCTCATTCCCAACAATATGCCAATAGGATTGATAGAACTATGCATTAAAACCATCTGGTCCAGGGGCCTTTAGAGGGGACATTTGTTGTAGAGCTACCTCTACTTCTTCTCGAGTGAAAGGTGTTTGTAGCCTGTAATTCATATCATCTGTCACCCTTTTGGTTATGCACTGTAGACTGCAGTTTAGTTCTTCATCAGAGGGCCTGGTTGTACTAAAAATGTCTTTGAAATACGGAGTAAAAGCCTCAGACATTTCTAAATGACTCTCCCATTTTCTACCTTGCATGTCATGGATAGCTCTAATCTGGTTCTTCTTATGCCTCTGAGTTGCACAAAGGTGAAAAAACCTGGTATTTTTATCACCAGCCTGATACTAGTTCACTTTAGCTCTTTGCCTCCATTTAATGTCTTCTTGTTCTAACAAACTCTCCAGTTCTTTCTGTAAATTTTTAACAGCATCTATATTCAAAGGGCCTTCCACATCTTTCAATTTCCTTAGTTCTTCTGTTTTGTCCAGAATTTCCTTTTCACAGTCCACCTTCTTTCCCTTATTCCACCTCGTGAGCACTTGAGCACAAGCCTTGAGTTTTTCCTTAATTTTTCCCCACCCATCCTGCCCACATGTCACCCTTCTCCATTCTTTTCTAACAACATCCTCCCCTTCCACATCCTTAGTCCATTTAGCCTCAAACATAAACTTCTGACTTTTAACCACAGTTGGAAAACCAGTTCTATAACAAGTCAACAGAATTGGTCTATGATCTGATCTTCTTGCAGCTAAAGTTTCCACAGCTGACCTTTCAAACATGTTTATCCATTGAGGATTAGCTATGACACGATCTAGTCTTTCCTTGGTATAGTGAAGGCCTTGCTGTCTATTGCTCCAGGTAAACAAACACCCTTTCCAGCCCAAATCATGTAGATTATTACAATGCACAGCATGCCTAAATTCCTCCATCTATTTTTCAGGTCTTTGTCTGCCACCCCATTTTTCATTGGAAGCCAATATCTCATTAAAATCTCCCATGACACACCAAGCTTGGTTAAAACTTGGTCTAATCATAGAGAGTAGATTCCAGGTATTGCTTCTTTTACTAGTTTCTGGATGACCATAAAAACCAGTGCAAAACCACTGCTGTTGATCCTCCTCCTCAGTAACTAACATATGGATGTGATGTTGTGAGTAATTCACCAACTCAACAGCATATTCTTTCTTCCACAACATAGCTAACCCTCCCTTCTTTCCCAAAGGCTCCACAGCAAAACAACAATCAAAACCAAGTTTCCTTTTAATTGAGTCAAATTTTGATGTTCTTAGTTTTGTCTCAATGAGAAAAACTAAGTTGGGTTTCTTTTCTCTGACCAGCAAGCAGAGATCATGAACTGCACGGGGGTTCCCAAGCCCCCGACAGTTCCAACTTAGGTGTTTCATAAGGATTAGCGGGGCTGTAGAACAGCCTCCGCCATAACACCTGTACCCTTGGTTCCATCATCTATTTTTTGAACTCTCCCTCGTTTTTTTGGACCCTGACTGTCTTGAAGTGTTATTTCATCAGTCAACATTCTCTTCTGACTAACATCCACCTTGCTAAATTGAGCCTTAGTCTCCTTATTAGTTAGAAGACCTTGTTGTCTAGCTAGCCTTTTCCACCCTCTAGTCTCGCCCACTTTAACCTCACCAGGTGACTCAGGCTTGTGGTTAGATACATCCATACTGTTACACTTCTCAACAGGACACAAAGAAGGCCCATTAGTAGCAACTCCTTGCGTTGGGCTCAGCATTATGGGCTCTGGTGTAGGGCCCAACGGGACAGCAGCCTCAGCATTCCCGCTTAAAACTGGCACCTCATTCTCAACTATTTTTTGAAAATCTGTTGGCTCCAAAACAGCAGCCGTTTGATTCGTAACCACCTTATCTTTCTGTTTCCCAGAGTCTCCCCCATCCCCGATTCTTATCTCCTGGATACCCTCTTCATAATTTAAACTCTCAGCCTTATCCTGCATTTGTATATCCATAACAACTACTCCTCCTAAATTGCCTCTCCCAACCTCCGAAAAAATTTGCATCCTATCCTGCCTCATCAAAGAATGCAACCCCCCCTCCATCTCTCCATCCACCTCCTTCCTCCATCTTTGTTGATCGGAGCTGGACCCTCTCTGATGGACATCCTTACTGGAATGATCATTAAACTTTCTTTTGAAAAAAGTCTCAGCACGAAGCCAAGCACCAAACTGATCATGGCCTGACTCTAGTTTATCAATAGTCCCACCTTTGCAGCCTTGACCATCATGCATGATCCTTCCACACTTAAAGCAAAGCTTGGGCAGCTTCTCGTATTTGAGTGGAATCCATGTACTCAAACCATGAATATTAATGTGTCTACCCCTTGCTATGGGCTTTTTCAGATTTATCCCCACCTTCATTCTCAAGAAATGTCCCCATCCCGTACCATCATCCTTAACATCAATGTCTAACACTTCTCCAATGGAGGAACCAATCTGAGTGCCAATCTTTTTATTCATGCAAGCCAATGGTAAATTATAAAGCTAGATCCAGAAAACCTCAGCATCAAAGACTAGCTGGCTTGGAGATACCAAACCATCAAAAGGTTTTAAAACAAACAGGTTATTATCAAATAACCATGGCTTCCCCATCTTCACCTCTCCATATCTGCTTCATCCTCAAACATTATGACAAACAGGTTAGAACTGATACTTTGGAATTGAAACGGCTTGTTTACTCTCCATATCTTGGACATGGTATTATGTATTACATCCTTATTCACCACTCGATCAGAGCACAACTTACCCACCAGGCTCCTTTCACCCTTTCTAAGAGAAACTGCTAATGACTCCTCATCCACCACTATCCTTTCCTCTTCCTCCTCCGATAAACGAAAGTGTTTCCATTTTTCTTCCAATGCATCCATAATAACCCTTCCTCAATTCAAAGCACTGAATTAGGAAGACCACCCCCCGTACAGTATCAAAACTGTACACCAGGACTCAAAACAAACTTCACCTCGAGTTCCTATTCTCCCAACTGGCTGAGATAGAGAGAGAGGAGGAAAAAGAGAGAAGTTCTATTTTATATATTGATTCTTAGAATATAGCATACATCATCTTATCTATTGTTTTTTTATATATAATTTAAATAATCTTCTTTTATCCTTTTTAAATATTTCATTTTTACCAATAAATTTGCACAATCCATATATTTTTCTTTATATTTGTGATATATTTTTATATACAATGTAATATAATTCAGTCATATACACAAAAAACAAAAAATATATAAGCCAAATCAATATTAAAAATAAAATCAAAATATAAAAAACTTGGATAAAAATATGGAAAATGCTTTGGGTCCAGAATTTGGGACCCAAAAAGTATGAATTGTACAACCACCATGTAAGTTTGATTCGATTATGTAAAAAGAAATCTAAAATGAGTAATTCTATATATAACTATGAATTGTACAACTGCCGCGTAATCGTTTTGAAAAAGAGTGGGGTCCACTATTAAAAGATTATATTTTTTCATGTGGATCACATATTTTATTCACTTTTTTCAAAGCCATTACACAGCGGTTGCACAATTCATAGTTACAAATATTTTTTCTCATCTAGAATATATAATTATTACAGCAATCTATTATATGTAACGAGTACTATTCATTTGTAAATATTTTTTAAATTTTATTTTATTTAATCTCTCATTTTCTTTTACTTTATTTTTCAGGATGTTAGCAAATCTTTTTTTATTGTTCATTATTTAAAACACCTTCATTTCATTTTCTTCTCAAAAATATCTTGGAAATATTTTTAGGATTGAGCTACATCCAACGAATGATGTAACCCTAATACCTACCAAACAGGTCATTTATTTATTTATTTATATTTTTAAATATCTTTTTAAAAATAAAAAAATTCACAACGTTACTAAAAATACTTACTTAATCACTAACAAAAAAAAATATTCCGTACACTTTTTGAATCCCCAGCTCGGGACCAAAGCATTTTCCTTAGAAATAATTTACCTTTCTTATATGTTAGTAAGCATCGAGAATACTGTTAAAAAGAAAAGGATTGGATAGATTTTCTTTGGCCGAAAAGACCAGGCTGGTCCTGAGTCCTGGCCTGTAAACGTTAAAAAGAAAAGACTTTTAAATGTCCTTTTGATATTGTTTTCAATCAGAATGATGTCTCCTAAATTTTAGAGAAATGTTTGGGATTTTTATAATGGTCCCAGCATCTCTCCCAATAGTTTTTAATAAGTTTAAGAAAACAATTGTAAGCATTGTTAACAAAGCATGCATTTGAGCCGGATTTCAATAATTCGAGTCTTCTGTCTTTCACCTGTACACTTAGACGAAACATAGAGAGTTGGGAATCTTAGTAGTGGTCGGGGAGTCTCTGATGTTTAAGTTTGTATCTCATTAGTGGTTCATGCAAGAGAGTAGAGGAATTAGATAGAGTTCTTTATTGGGAATCAGCTTTTATACTAGCCTTCGAGGGGACCATCCATACCCTGTGTCAGGGGTATATGTCCCCTTAACTGTTTCTTTAGTCAGAATCCCTTAATGTGGTGTGGCTCTTAAGGTGGTGCAATTAATGTGGTGTGCCTTCCTGTCCCTTCCGTCCTGTAGGTGCATGTCGTTAGGCTCCTCTTCCCTTGCTGTCAGAAGATCAAGGGCTCCTCGCGTTTCCCACTCACAAGCTTAAACAGGCTCTCTAAGGCTAGGCATCATAGGAAAGTGCTGGGGTGATGTGTCCCCTCCTTGAATTTTGGGACTCCCACATGATTGTGGCCACAGGCCGACCTCAGCTTTCGGCTAGGGAACCCTAATAGACCCCAGTCGGGCTAGACTCCCCGTATTTGGGCTTGCCAACCTGAGAGGAAAAATCCCTTTACAATTACCATGACAATTCCATCTGACTAGTTCGATGGAAATTTCTTCTTGCCTTTTGATTACGCCCAAAGAATAACGCGATAGTTGTAGCATAGCTTTGGGGTGTCGATTCCACAGGGAGACAAATTAAAAGAATAGCAAGAGGAACAAAGAAATTAAAGAAAAAATATTAAATAAGTAATTGTGATGACCTGCTTTTGAGTGTATTTTCACTGAAAAGGTTGTTTTTATTTTAATTAATATATTAGTTTATTATTTTAATTTATTTGCGTTTTAAAATTGTTTTTTTTTAATTTAATTGATGTGTTTTATTTCTTTTAGTTGTTTTGTGGTTTTTAATCTCGTTTCGGCGGTTTAGTGTTGTTTTCCCGGAATGAGGATTAGACCTCATCTTTTTCCCTACATCTCTTTTCTTTTTTCCTTTTCTTTTTCCTTTTTCTCTTTTTCTTCTTTCTTTTTCTTCTGTCTTTTTTTTCTTTTTTCTTTTTCTCTCCTTTCCCGCTCGACCCCCCTGGTCTCTCTCTCTCTTCTCTCTCCCTCACGCCGGAAATCTTCAACTCCCCGATCTGCCGCCTTCCAGCCACCGTGTGGCTCACCGCCGGCACCGTTCGGCTCCCCTCCCTCCGGCGCATCTTCCCACCAAAACTGACCCCCATCCGGCCGGCCGTTTGGCCGGAAAACCTCTTTAAAGCCCGCACGGCTTTGGCTCCGATCCGCCGCCGTCGCTCCACCTCCGGCCACCATTTCTTCACCACTTCATCACCGATCCCTTGCCGTCCTAACCCACCTATTTTCGGCCTCCAACGACCACCGGAACAGCTCCTACGAGCTAGCTTTCCTTTTTGGGAAATCCGGGCTCCCATCGCCGTTTTCGTCACCACCCACGGCCAACCACCACTTCCAATAGCTTCACAATCATCCCTAGACCATTCCCTATCAATCCCAAGCCCTAGTTTGTCCCCGTTCAAAAGTGGGTTTTTCACAACCGGCCACAGTGAATTTTCACTGTGACGTTGCTTTTTCTCCGCCGTTTGCAACGCCGCGTGTTTTCTAAAATTGCCATATAGCGCTGTAAGTATTTTTCAAACCCTATTTTCAGATTTAAATATATATTGCTCTTTCAATTATTTTATCTGCTGGTTGGTTGATTCCGGACTGAGTCCGAGGAGTTCGGGGGTCGAATGGATGGAGGACGGAGTTGCCTGTTTATTTGATTTATGTTGTTGGATTATTTTATTATGCATTGTTATGGCATTGCATGGTGCATGCACGTGTGTTGTGAAATAGTGTGAAAAGCCTGTGTATTGGCGTAAGTGGTCTTACGGGTGCGTGTGTATCACGACCCCAAGTCGGGATGGGGTATTATCCCAGTGGAGCTCCTCTGGTCACTCGGGAGCAGAATAAACTGAGTGATGTCCCCTGGGTCATCGCTGGGCGACGACGGGAGCGGGGGCTAGGGGTTGCTTGGCTACGAACGCGCCGGGCGCGGAACCGGGCATCGCTCTACGCACCGACTCCGTGGCCCTTTGCTGGTGAGGGCTAGAGGATGCTTGGCTACGAACACGCGGGGCGTGGAACTGGGCATCGCTCGTTAGGTGTCACATGCGTAGTGGTACTCTGCGGTGTGGCACTGGAGCCAGGGTGTGCGGATGACCCCTAGGGGAGGTCATGGTGCATATGGATAAAATGGATTCTGGTTTGAGTCGGATAAAGGCCAAATGTAACTTTTGGCGTGTTTTTCGGAAAGGATGTGTTTTTGGGCCAAATGAGATTTTTGGCGTGTGTGGAAAAATTGTGTTTTATGGGCTTTGTACATTGGGCATGTTTCATGCATATTGTTTGAGTTCTATGTATTTTTATCTGGTAGTGTTTGGGTTTTACTTACCTGCAGTACCATTTTTGGTTCCGTAGCTTTCGGTGCAGAGTTTGAGGACGAAGAGGAGGCTGAACCCGAGGATGCGGCTCCGCCGGGTTGCTGATGCTATGCTTTATATTTGGTTTAAAACTGTATTTGTGTTTTTGTAATACTTTATTTATATATGTTTTAAACAGCTTGTATTACGTTAAGAAAAATTCTGGTACTTAGTTATGACTTTCGTTATCCGCTGCGTGTTTCTTCGTGCACATATGTTACCTTTGCACACACTTGGCACCCGTCGATAGGATGGTGACCCGGGTTGTCACTATCCGGACGTCTCGATTTCCCCGTGTTCGGGCATGGGGATTTAGGGGCGTCACAGGTGGTATCAGAGCGGTTTGGCTCTGGGTAAAACCACATGTCCAGTAGGTAGTACCAGAATGTTTTTTTTTAAGTTGTGTTTTAAAAATTGTGTTAAGTACAGTTATTTTATTTGTTTTAGTTGTTTTTTTTTGTTTGAGCTTGTTTGCTTGTTTTTATTTATTTGGTTATGTTTTTGCAAGCTGGTTTCTTTCGTTTCTTGCTGTGTGGTGTTGGCTTTGTTTTTGTGGTTTTATGATGGTTTTATTTGTTTTCTTAAAGGAGGGTCAAGAGTGGTGTTGTGGCAGGAAAATGGGGAGACCAAGGAAATCTACTCAGGAACCACGGGACAATACCTCCAGGGATGACTCCATAGCCGAAGCAATACGGCAGATGACGGAGTTTATGCAACAGAGTGCGAGGCCTCAACAGGCAGGGCCTTGGCCACCACAAGGACCTTGGCCACAACAAGGGGGTCCCTGGCCACCACAAGGAGGGCCTTGTCCACCACCAGGAGGGCCTTGTCCACAACAAGGAGGGTTTTGGCCACAACCAGGAGGTCCTTGGCCATATCAGGGAGGGCCTTGGATGTATCCAGGAGGGTCCAGTAGCATGGTGCAAGCCGGATGCACCTATGAGCGCTTCATGGCGCATAGGACTCCACACTTCACTGGAGATGAGGATCCACTTCAGGCTGGAAAATGGATCAAAGATCTGGAGAGAACCTTTGAGGTATGTGGATGCACTGAGGCACAACAAGTACTCTACGCCAGCTATCTCTTGCAAGGTACCGCTTCTGATTGGTGGGATACCAAGAGGGTGATGCTGGAATCTGAATTGGGATCTTTCGCTGCGGTGACCTGGCAGCGTTTCAAGAAGGAGTTCAATGACCGCTTCTTTCCCGCATTGGTAAGAAAGCAAAAGGCAAGAGAGTTCTCCAACCTGGTCCAAGGGGGCGCAACAGTGGAACAATACGCCCGGAGATTCATAGAACTTGGGCGATTTGCTCCTCACCTTATCGCCACTGAGGAGATGCGAGCAGATCGTTTTCAGGAGGGGCTACGCCATGACATACGCCGTATGGTGGTCAGCCATTGGATATCCTCTTTTCAGGAATTAGTGGATGTGGCCACCCTTGTGGAGCGAGAGAATAATCTGAGTGTGGGCTCCCCTCCAGGGCATAAGAGACGGAGTTTTTCTAGTGAAGGAAGCAGCTCGGGTTCACCCCAGAAGTTTGTTCAGCGGACCGGAACTCGACCTCAAATGTCCTCAGGTGTTCGTATGGGAGGACGGGTGCCTATTTGTGGAGCTTGTAATAGAGCTCATGAGGGCGAGTGTCGGATGAGTAGCGGACCCCAGTGTTACCGGTGCGGCCAAGTGGGACATATTTCTCGGGATTGTCCCGTCAGAGTTCAAGGAAGCCGTGGAGGTAGACACGGTGGAAGAACCAACTCGAGACAAGTAGTGCAAGCCCGAGTTTATGCTGTCACACCCGGAGAGGTGGATGATGAGGCGCCAGCGACCCATGATGCTGGAGTAATTACAGGTATGGTTTAATTTAATTTTAAGTTGGATTTAATTTTTGGTGTATTTGGTTTATTCTTTGCTTTTTGGATTTCATGGGTTGATGTGTTTGGTTCAGGAAGAGTCCGTTTGTATGAGTTTTATGCTTGTACTTTGTTTGATTCCGGTGCTTCACAGTCGTTTGTATCTTCCACGTTTGCTCGGGTGTGTAATTTGGTCACAGAACCGTTGCCGAAGTCTATGGTAGTGGCTCTTCCCGATGGTGAGATGGTGTGGTGTTCCAAGGTTGCTTTGGGATGCCCGTTAAATTTTGAGGGAAGGTTCTTGGATGCTGATTTGGTGGTGTTCAAGCCGTTAGGCTTTGATATCATCCTCGGGATGGATTGGCTATACCGATATTCTGCGAGTATTAATTGCAGAAGTCGGATAATTAGCTTTCAGCTTCCAGATGGTGATTGTCTGGAATTTGCGGGGAGTAAATTAAAAGAAAAGCTGATAATTATATCGGCGATTCAAGCAAGAAGAGAGATTGCATGGGGAGCGGATGCATTCTTGGTGCAGATGGTGTCCACGCCGTCTGAGAAGAAGTCTTTGGCAGACATTCCAGTTGTGGAAGAATTCCCCGATGTGTTTGTGGATGACTTGCCCGGACTACCCCCTGTTCGGGAGATGGAGTTTGTTATAGACTTGGAACCTGAAGCGGCTCCTGTGCATAAAGCTCCTTATCGCATGGCACCGGCTGAATTGAAAGAGTTGAAGACTCAGTTGCAAGAACTGGTAGAGAAGGGATTTATTCAGCCTAGTACGTCGCCGTGGGGTGCACCAGTTTTATTTGTTAAAAAGAAAGATGGAACCCTCCGTATGTGCATTGATTATCGAGAATTGAATAAGGTGACCATCAAAAATAAATACCCTCTCCCGCGGATAGATGATTTATTTGATCAGCTTCAAGGAGCAGCCGTGTTCTCTAAGATTGATCTGAGGTCGGGATACTACCAGCTGAGAATCAGAGACCAGGATGTGCCTAAAACTGCTTTCAGGTCGAGGTATGGGCATTATGAATTTAAGGTGATGCCGTTTGGGTTAGCTAATACCCCTGCTGCTTTCATAGATTTAATGAATCGAGTATTTTGACCTTATCTGGATTCCTTTGTGGTAGTATTTATTGATGATATACTGATCTATTCCCGAGATGTTGAAGAGCATGTGTATCATCTTAGTCTGGTACTTGAGAGATTGAGAGAACACCAGCTATACGCCAAGTAGTTTGCGTATAATTGAATATTGCTCATTCAATTATTTTATCTGCTGGTTGGTTTCAAAGCCACTTTCAAATATATATTGCTCATTCAATTATTTTATCTGCTGGATTCCGTGGGGTAAGCTTTGAAAGTGGCTTTGAAGCCCGGCATGTTCTCCAGCTACCTCAGGATGCCTTATTGCAGTCCAGTTTGCAATGTGCTAGACTTTTTGAGCTTGGCTCTTGCCCAACTCCACCCAAACAAATGGAGGGACCTGGTGTGCGGTTGCGTCATATGGCGGCGCGCTCTAGAGGAGGTTGGTTCCAATCAACCCGACCTCACTAACCATGAGTTCCTTCTCACACACAACTTTCTAAGGCAAAGTGGGAACACCTACATTTTTTGCTCCATCCAAGCGCTGGCTCGTTTAGAGTGGCAGTCCAACTGGGTGAAAGGATGGAGTTTGCGCTTCTTCTTTGTTTCCAGCATAGGGTTGGAGTTTCCAATTGGACCAATCAATTGGTGTGAATACCCCATTCGAGCCATTGAGGGGGCTGTGAAGGACGACAAAAGTGTCAAGCCTACAGCGACTCATGAAGAAATTAGTTGTATCGAGATTGTTTGGGCCTGGGTTTAGGCCCATCTGGGTAATGTTCTCTCAGGGCTTTGCTGGATGATGACAGCCTACGACGATACCTACCTCCCTCGGCCAACTCATGTTTTGCAAACCGGGACATCTTGATGGTGGCGACTGCTCCTCAAGTTCATAGGCATTCCCCTAATCCACCTGTGCAGTTCTCAATCCAAAATTTTAATATGAGGTAGAGTATGGTAAAGAAAAGAAAATTGTTATTTGATTTTCTATTTGTTTATCATTTTTTATTATCTCTTGATTTAATATTAAGTAGTTAAAAAGATGATGGCTAAATATAGCAAAGCCAATCGAGAAAAATTTTGATCAATAATTCATGGGATGATAGTGACAATTTCCCCAAAAGTTAAGTCACTTGTGATTTTCTTTGTTTTTTGGTTTTTTCCATTTTGATGAGGTCAGTCTCTCATGGAATGCAATATGATGGAAGGATCACAAGCAAAATGGCAATGATAACACTAAGTAGCAGCAATGCAGCAGTGAAGAAATGCATGGCGGCAGACCACTCACAATGGTGGTACAGAATATTCACAGTAGCACTACATGTTAGAAAAAATTGATGCAAAGCACTACCTAGCTGTAATATCCACACACGTGTACACAATATTCTTTGTAATTCACTAAAGGACAAAGTTAGTTTAGAATCTTTTTCTTTTACCTCTGCAGTGTATATAAAGAAGTATCCTATGTATGTCGATTTACACCTTCAATGAGAAAATACCAATTCTCTACATTTTATTTTTCATCCCCTTTCTAGCATGTTATCAGAGCAGGAAAATTTTCCTGCTATGCTTTCGTAGTCTCCAAACGGCCTTTACTTCAAAAACCATGACCTCCTCTTCTTCCTCTTCTTCTACTCCTACTGAGGATCCAAATAGTCCCTTCTTCTTGCATCATAGTGACAATACAAACACTCTCATTGTCTCACCTCCATTAACGGTTCCAACTATATCTCTTGGAGCAAATCATTTCTACTCTCTATCTCCATCAAGAATAAGTTAGAATTCTTGGATGGCAACATTTCCACCCCTGACTTATCAGACCCCTCATATATTTCATGGTTGCGAAGCAACAACATCCTCCTTGCATGGATTCTAAATTCTGTCTCAAAAGACATTGCATTTAATATGTTTTTCATGACCTCAACTAAACAGGTTTGGGACAAACTTAAGGAATGTTTTGCACAACCTAATGAACCTAGGATATATCACCTTTAACATAAGCTTAGTGGAATTTTTCAAGGGCATCTTTTTGTAAGTGATTACTTCACATAGCTTAATGCTATTTGGGAAGAATTGCATAGTTATAGACCCCTTCCTTGTTGCTCTTGTGGACTGTGTACATGTGATGCTTCGAAAAATGTTGGTGAAGTTTTTAATGGGCTTAAATGATAGCTTTGATGTCGTAAGAGGACAGGTTATTTTGTTGAGTCCCTTACCTTCTCTAGACAAAACTTTTTCATTGATGTTACAAGAGGAACGCAGAGGCAAGCAAGAAATATGGCCTTACCCACCATAGAACCTTCTGCTCTTCTTGTTTACCAAAATTCACCAAAGAAAAATGAGAAAACATAACTTCTTTGTCACCACTGTGGGAAAATATGACATACAAAGGATAAATGCTACAAGTTAATAGGCTTCCCACCCAACTTCAAGTTTACCAAATCAAAATTTGGAAATGCCTCTACTACACCTTAATCTGCAAATCAGGTTATTCTTACTGGCTCTTCTGGTTCCCACTTTACTAGTCAAATTACTACTCCAACCCAAGAAGTACCTACTCTAAGTGCTTCTCAATTGAACCTCTCTCAGGCACAAGCATAATAGCTTATGGCTCTTGTCAATGTTCAATTCCCTCAATTGAACTTGGGACAGACCAAGCCATTACTGCCTACCCATGCGCCTCCTAAACCAGTTACTTGTGACCCCAATTCCTCAACCACATCTTACTCAAACTTAGTTGGTAATCATCATTGTCTCTCCAGTTTTTCCATACCCACTAACTCTGCTCTTTTCACTGCCATAAATAATCACAAACTCAGTTCACTTTCACATTCTAGATTTTGATATTCATAACACACCATGGATCATGGACATAGGAGCCACTGATCACATGGTGTGCTCCACCTCCTTTTTTGACAATTCCTCTTGTTGCATTCAAGCCTTTGTACAACTCTCAAATGGCACAAAAGCTCAAGTCACACACATAGGCACTGCTAAACTCTCAGATTCCTTGTTTCTAACTAATGTCGTATGTGTGCCCTCATTCACATTCAATCTCATCTTAGTTAGTAAGCTCACTCAAAGGCCAGATACATGTATGTTTTTTCTAAATGATCTACTTCATTCAGGTTCTTTCTTCATGGATGATGACTGGACTTGCTAAGGTTGACACTCATCTCTATTATCTACTGCATTGCCCACATGACAGCAACATCACTCCTCCTTTAATCCTTTCCAGTCAAACTCAAGTCAATCAAGCAGTTGTAAATCAAGATTTTGATCTATGGCACTTTAGCTTAGGACATTTATCATCACAAAGAATGAATTTAATTCATTCTCATGTACCTAATGTAAAATCCAAAGTCCAATCTCATTGTACAATTTTCCATTTAGCTATACAAAAACATCTTTCCTTTCCTTCAAGTGTTTCCACTAATTCATTTCCTTTTGATTTAATACATTGTGATATATGGGGCCCATACACTCAAGCTTCACTTCAAGTCATTACTTATTAACTATTGTTGATGACTATTCAAGAGTCACTTGGGTTTTTCTAATGAAACTAAAATTAGACACAAGATCACTCTTGCAATCATTCTTTCATCTCATACAAACTCAATTAAATAGCAAGGTTAAGAAAATTAGAACTAATAATGGACTTGAGTTTGACATGGATGACTTTTACAAGAATCATGGCATCATTCACCAAAAATCATGTGTGTATACCCCTCAACAAAATGGTGTCACTGAGAGGAAACACCAACATCTCTTGAGTGTTACTTGAGCAATCATTTTTCAAGCTGCATTACTTACAAAATTTTGGGGAGATGTCATCTTAATTGCAACATACATTATTAATAGAATTCCCACACCCCTTCTTTCAAGTAAATCTCCATATGAAATTCTTCTCATCACCACCTTCTTATACTCACCTTCGAGTATTTGGTTGCCTATGTTATGCTATCACCTCCAAACACAACAGAACTAAATTTGAACCTTGAACTAGACCTTGTATTTTTCTAGGGTACCCTGCTAATGTCAAAGGTTACAAACTCTATGACATTGAGACTCATTCTATCTTCATCTCTAGGACTGTTATCTTTCATGAATTTGTTTTTCCCTTCCAATCTTGCACTTCTACTCCTTTTTCCCATTCCTCTTTAGATAACACTCATTCTTCTTTTCCACAAAATTTGGTTTTACCTCCTGCACCACCAGATGACCTCTTTGCTTCTCCTCCTATTTTATACTCTCCCACCACACAAGATTCATCCCCTTCTACTACTCCCTCACAATCTATAGCAACTTTTAATTCTCAATCTCCCTTATCTGCTGCTGCCTCCTCTGCCCCTTCCCCGCTTTCAGCTCATCATAACACCAATGATGAACTCAATGTCTCCCTCCCTCTTCGAAGGTCCACTAGAAATAGACATCCACCTACCTATCTCCATCAATGTCATTGCCAAATAGCAAAATCCCAACCCCTTAATACCTCTTCTACATCTTCAACAATTCATCCCCTCAATGCTCACTTAACTTACAAACATCTCTCTCCATCTCACCAATCTTTTTCTATTTCACTTTCATTGCTTTCTGCCCAAATCCTATAGTGAAGTTGTAGGATTTAAGCATTGGCAAGATTCATCCCCTCAATGCCTTCTAGGAAAATAACACTTGGACTGCCACCTCCTTAGCTCCTAACAACTACAATTGGCTACAAATTTGTATACAAAGTGAAACTCAATTCTGATGGCTCCTTTGAAGGGCACAAAGCAAGACTTGTGGCCAAAGGGTATACTTAAAGAGAGGGTTTTGACTTCCAAGAAACCCTTCAATCCAGTTGCTAAACTCACTACAGTTCATGTCTTCCTTGCCTTAGCAACTATTCAAAACTGTTTTTTCTTTTATCTCAAATGGATGTCCAGAATGCTTTTCTGCATAGGGACCTTGATGAAGACATTTATATGGAAATACCTCCAGGTTACCACATCAAGAGAGCAGATTGAGGGGGAGAAATTGGTTTGCAAACTAAATTAGTCCCTCTATGGACTTAAGCAAGCATAAAGGCAATGGTTCTCAAAATTTTACAATTCACTCACTGCCATTAGATTTCACCAATCCAAATTTGACTATTTTTTATTTACTAAAGTTAGTCACAAAGGATTCATAGCACTCTTGGTGTATGTAGATGATATCATAGTAGGAAGTAACTCTTAAGAAGAAGTTGATTCACTCAAGGCTTATCTTCATAGCAAATTCAAAATCAAAGCGCTTGGACCTCTTAAATTTATCCTAGGACTAGAGGTTGCTAGGTTATCTTCTGGAATTAATCTCTGCCAAAGGACATATACTCTCAAAGTATTGGAAGATGTAGGGTTACTTGGCACAAAAACAGCCTCTACACCCATTGAGCTGAATAAAAAATTAAGCCACACCATAGATGAACTTCTTCAAGACTCTACAACTTATAGAAGACTCATTGGAAGGCTTATTTACTTAACCATCAGCAGACCAGACCCTCACAAACTCATTTACACTTAGCCTATAGAATTCTCAAGTATCTAAAAGGATCCCTAGGCCAGGGTATTTTCTTGTCATCCAAATCATCCCTACATCTAAAAGGCATATAGTGATTCTAATTGGGCTATTTGCCCCGAGACTAGGAGATCTGTTACAGGTTTTTACATATTTATTGGAGATTCATTAATAAGTTGGAAATCAAATAAACAAGTGACTGTTTCTAGACCTTCAGTTGAGGCAGAGTACAAAGCACTAGCTTCCACAAACTGTGAAATCATGTGGCTCCTTGGTTTATTAAAAGAGTTCAATATTTGCTATGCACAATCTGCTCTCTTGATCTGTGATAACCAAGTAGTCATTCATATCACAAGGAATCCCATCTTTCATGAAAAGACTAAACATATAGAATTGGACTACCACTTTGTTTGAGAGAAACTTTTAGCTGGGATCATCACACCTATTCACATAGCCTCAAAATTCCAGTTAGCAGACATCTTCACTAAGGCCTTATCAGTTTCTACTTTCCAGTTTCTATTGTCCAAGATGGAAATTCTAAATATCAATACCCATCTTGAGGGGGAGTCTCACGGAATGCAATATGATGGGAAGGATCACAAGCAAAATGGGAATGATGACACTAAGCAGCAGCAATGCAGCAGTGAAGAAATGCATGGTAGCAGACCTTTCATAGTGGAAGTACAAAATATTCACAGCAGCACTACATGTCATAAAAAATTGATGCAAAGCACCATCTAGCTGTAATATCCACACGTCTACACAATACTCCTTGTAATTCACTAGAGGACAGAGTTAGTTTAGGATCTTTTTCTTTTACCTCAGCTGTGTATATAAAGTAGTCTCTCATGTATGTCGATTTACACCTTCAATGAGAATGGAAAACACTACTTTGCTGCCTCAATGCGACCGCTCCATTTAACGATTTATTACTTTTTTTTTACTTAATGATTGGGAAAATGATTTTTAGTGTATTGGTATTTTTTTACTTTTTAAAAATATTTAAGTATATTAAAAAAATGTGAAAAAAAGAACCAGAAAATAAAAATCCTAAAATGTGCTAGCAGTAAAGAAGGGATGTAGAGTAGCATTTCTCTTAATGAGAACCTACCAATTCTCTGCATTTAGTTTTTCATACCCTTTCTAACACAGTCTGTGATTTTACAGTTCAACAAAATAGATCACGACACGATGATTGAGGACCAAAGAACCAAGCAACCAATCTATACGATAAAACGTTTCCAGCCCATGGAATTTGGATCACATTCCCACTTTCGAAACGGCCAATAAACTAGTGTACACTACATGAACACAATAAAAACCAAAAAAGAGAAAGACAACGATTCAATGAATGGAAATCTTATACTCATCCTTATCAAATGGGACACTTTCTTTTTTGGGGGGGCGGGGGGGTGGGGGGGGGGGGGGGACCAGGAGTCTGATTTTTTTTTTTTAAAAAAGAGCCAGTAGCCACATGTCCAATAGTGGCCCCGTCCCAATTTTATTGAAAATCTTCACTTGTGACAGAGGAAAACCATGGTAACATAAGCAGCCTCTAGGAGTTAACAATTAAAATAAGAAATAAAAGGACCTCCCAAACACAACCCAAACAACAAAAGAAAACAAAAAAAAAAAAACCACAAACCAATCTAAACAAGCCTATACAATACAACGTAAAAAACTAAACAGGCCTAAGAAGGAAACCAGGAGTCTGATGTTTACAATATTCAAAGACAATGTACCATATATGACATATGTATCTTTATCGCATCCCACCAAAAAATATCGCTATAGTAATACAAATTCGCATTTTCTTTTTTCTTTTAAAAAATAAAGACAGGCACATTCTACTTCTTCTTTACAGATGACTGAAAAAGAAAAATACTCAGTATTCGAGTACTGTTAAATTATATATTTATTGATGTGGCATCAAATAATTAAAATTTATTTATTAATTTTCATTTATCTATTAATTATTTAATATTTCATTGACGATGATCAAATAATTATGATTAAAAGCATGATAAATCATAGTTTTTAAATTTATAGTGTAACGCCTCATACTTGGAGGTAAAGAGAGTTAGCTCAACCACATAATATACGTACTCCAAAATTCTCTACGAAAATATAATCAGTGTTTCACATCAACTACTCCAATATAATTAATCTAAGACACCACAAAGTCGTAAAACATCCCAATAACCCAAGTCAATAGAATAAAACAAATCTACTAAATACAATTCTCCAGTAATCAAAGTACCATCTTTACACGTAATCCACTATACTCACATAGTCTTACCCATGCTTTATATTCTTTATCCTCAGCTGAAACATTCAAAACATCTAAAAATATTGTAGAAATAAGGGGTGAGTTACTAACAACTCAGTAAGTAGATAACATAAACTAGTATGTAAGCATGAGCCTTTTTCACAGAGTTCATAGTGCAAAACAAAGCATTTTAGTTTTAGAACGCAAAACCAAACATGTCATCAAAATATTAAAGCGACAGTTCAAAAAATTCATATTCAAAAGTCTTTTGGCATAACATAATTGAACATCATCATCATCATCTTATCATATCATATTAATCAGAGCAGAGGCCATGTTTAACCCCCATGGTAGGGTTGTGCTATCCCCGGTGGCCAAACCGAGTAGAAATAAAAGTGAATCTTCTCCTTATTGTTCCTGTAGCCTCGACTGTGCACACAAAAAAGACTAAGTAGAAAACCACTTTGTTTTCAAAGTGGGTGCACTCAGGGACAGAGAAGTTGGTACCAACCCAAATAGAGGCCACAGTTTTACACCCATGGTAAGGTCAGAGCAGAGCAGGGTATAAATAGAACTAGATACAAATCAAAGTGTCATTCCAAAGGTTTTCAAAATGCCACATCATATCAAAATAGAGTATTGAACATAATCATATCATTTTCACTTAATCAAAACAGATTCAGACCATCTTCACATAATCATGCACACATTTTCATATTTCATATTTTCTCTTTTTGTACAGTTCAGAAATAGAATGCCAAAAATATTTCTCATGTCTATACTAGTCATGATAGAAATACTTTTGTCTTTTATACAAATTTCATGAGTAATGCGGAGCAAATAACTGAGATTGTTTTAAATTTCTTTTCATAACAAAACATGCACATTTTTCATACAATCAACCTCAGTTCATTTCTTTTATGAAAAGTCTAGGATAGGAACCCAGCTTACCTAACTCTTGTAGTGTGTTATTTTAGTCTTGAGTCCGACCTCTATTAGTCTCATGACCTAAATCAGAAAATATTATTCACTGAGTATTAATAGCCATAACACACTTCAACTACCTCTATCAAATAATCCCAAATAAGAAAAAGTCTAACTTTTACACACGAAATTCCATAGCCTGAAGACAATTTAATCATGTACAATTTTTTTTTTTTTTCAAAAGAGACAATGTCACATGTCCAATAGTGACCCCGACCCACTTTTATTAGACAAACCCCTCACTTATGGGGGAAGAATACTGTGGTAACATCCAAAACACAGGATTTACAAATATTCAATAAAACCAACCCATGTGCCAATGACAAGAACTTATTGAAAAGGGCCAAAACCCAATCCCTAATCCACCAGGGTAATTATTAGAGCAAAATATATAAAGAATAATGAATAAATAACCAAACGTAAAAGAAACGGGAAGCACCGTAAACATAAAATGCGAACGCTACGTAAGAAACCAAATCACGTCACCATGTAAATGCATGTTAACGCATGGCCTTCTGCTTCATTTCCTCCAAAAATATTGCTATGTCCACTGATTACCTTTTTCTTAAGCTTGGCAATCCACATTTATCCAAACATAATATCCCTTTCAGATCCTTTGGAATGGTAGTTGAAGTATAGACATCCATTATCCCTTTGCTTCCACCTTTGGCTAACCATTCCGTAGCATTATTCCCTTCTCTAAACATGTGAGAGAACTGAATATTAAGGCCTTAGATGAGGGAGAGAATCTCCTCCCAAAATTCCTCCAAAAATTTCAGCGTGTACAATTAATACCTCAGTTCTTACCAATCTCCAATAAACAATATACAACATTTTAGCCAATTCTCCTTAAATTTACTTCATCATGCCCATGTGTATGCCACTCACAATTTACATGTTTAAAAATCCTTACCAATTGCATTACCAACCAATAACCAATTTACATTTGCCCCGAAGTGTCCGATCACAAAACAACAAGAAGTCAACCCGAAATAGTAGTAGCTCAACCCAAACAGCCAACATTAACACAACTAGCAAACATATATATACCTAGAACAACCCACGTCCGCTCAAAAAACCACATATTGTTAAGGACGTGTTTTACACCACCAACTGCACGAACTCCTGCAAGAAATAAGAGGGTGGCACTAGGTGCTCGGTGGTTCTCTGATGCTTAAGTCAGATTAATGATCTTAGTATGTATATGAATAACATAATTGAATTATAGAGTTACCTTTAAATGCTATTTATAGGGCTGTAGAGTCATGAAGATAATCACCTTGTAGAGTTGTGAAGATAATCATCCTCCATAGATATGTCTTTGATAGTTCTCCTTATTAATTGGAGTGATCTTTCCCTAATAACCCATAGGTGATATCTTGCCATTATTTCGTGTATTAGTAAAACTCATAAGACCTATCATGGGCTATTGGACCTTCAGTATAATGGGCTTATGAGTACCAAATATCTCTTCCAATTACCCCACTTATTTTCTTCTTAACAATATGTAGGAAATTAAATCACGGTTCCTTCCTTTTCTACCCCGCTAGCCTTAGACATGTGGCTACTTTAAAATTCACTCTGGTGTTCTCATTAGATACACCCTTACATAGGAAATTAATTCCGTGTACTCGTAGTACCTTGACATGTGTCCATAATGGTTCCCACTCTTCATTTTATCATTTCCAAGAATGATAACCACCAGTACACAAGTAACCACTTAGCTTCCTAATAACATTTTACAATCTCATCATTGCCTTTTCCCTTTCCTCGGTTCGTTGTTATTGAAAAGTTCCTGGAAACTTTTTCTTTCATATTCTTTGCCCTCCATTCTCCCTCATGACTTTCTGCATTTCTTGGTGTTTCCATACTTTCCGGTCCTTGTTCTTTTTCATAATTCTTTGCATTTCCTTGCCAAATGGCTCATCACAATGTTTACCCTCTTCTTTTGACACTAGAGACCCCTTTTAGGGTTTCCACCTCTTCTGAAGCTAAATCCTCTAAGGGCCAAATGCCCATTTTCTTCAAGGGATTTACCTGTCGCTTGACCATCTCCACTAAGGAACTGACGAAACTATGAATGAATTGCTGCGTTTCTAGGTCAGTGGAGTTTGTAATCCCTTATGAGGGCACTGGCGTCGTCAATGAAGAAGGTTTGTTTGGAAATGTGGATCTTACTGCTTGTGCCTTAACAAGCAGGTTACGACTACCATTCTATCCCTCTATGCGGGACGTTCTCCATCGCCTTCAGCTTTCTCTTACCTAACTCTCCCCACATGGTTGGCATGTGCTCTGGTGCGCTTGCATAGTGTTTCGCATGGTGTTGGAGCCCTTGGGGGAAAGATATCCAGACTTGACAGCTTGTGAGTTCTTTTTCTTCTATGTCGTGAGTTGACTGTTTGGTAATATATGTAATTTTCATGTTCAAACAAATGATCAATGGTTGGGGCCTTTGAACCCTATCACTCCAAATCCTAAATCTTGGAACAAGAAATTTGTCTTTCTTGGCGGGAGTGGTTGGGAGTTTCCTGGCTCTGATAAAGACATTCTCGACTTCCTTATTCAAGCCAATTGGGGGAAAGTTCCTGATGATAAAAAGATTTTAATGCTTACTGATTGAGCTGAATTATTGCATTTTTAATGCTTTTGGAACCAATATATATTAATTCTTTCAATACTTTATCATTGGTTTTATATGGAAAAATGAATAAATCAAAGTTGTGATTTTAATTGATTAAAAGCATGAATTCTGCTTTAATTGTAATCACTATTCAAGCCGCCGCTCGAGCGAAGTCAGACAGATTCAAACGCTCGATGTTTGCTCGACCCTCCGCTCGAGCGAATTTAGGCAGAGTCGAACGCTCGATGTTCACTCGACACTCCGCTCGAGCGAATATCGTATTTTACAGATTAGTGTTTATTCCGCCGTCAGAGTATATAAAGGATTTTTTACATCTTATGGCCGACTCTTGGCTAGAAAACTCTGTTTTGATTAGAGAAACACTGAGAATTTATTTTTCCTTTGATTTTCGTTCAGATTCGGAGAGGAGGATTCATACAATCGATCATTCACGCTGCTACACAATTTCCACTGGATCATTCACTCACACTGCAGCAGATTGAAGAACTCCTTGAGGGGTCCAATTGCCACTGCAGCTTAGCCTCCTCCACCGCTTCGAATCTTCATCTCCATTCAATTGGCTTGATCTTTTCAATTCCCTACTTGTTATTTCATTTCAGTTTTGAGTTTCTGAATTATTTTGGAGAATTTTGATTTAAATGTTTGAGTAATTTATTTGTTATTCATTTAATTCATGTTATTTATTTTTATCGTTTCGTTAAACTTTCATTTTAATAGTGATCACAATTACGGTGGTCTAATTTGAGAATTTGTGATTTGAATATAATGATGAACCCTAGAACATTGATTTTGGGGCTTTTCAATTTTCAGTGCATGTTTTGTCAATTACTTCCTAATTTAGTTTAATTCTTAATTTAGTTTTATTAATTTCTGAGTTTAATCTATTAGTCCTTTACATTCCAATCCGACAATCAAAATCTAAAAATATGAATCTAGTCCATGACTAGTACCCTTTTCCATCCATTGCGCATACCATCATTTTATTTTCTCTTTGTGAAGTTTTTCACCCTTTTCAATGAATTTGATTTTTAAGCAACTTTCCCTGAAGAGACGATCTAGGAATTTATTCCTAATTATTACACGACATCCTCCTGCACTTGGGATAGCTTTAGTGCTACTCATTTTTGAGTGAGTCACTTACTGATCATGAACAAGAATGCATTGATGCAATTTTGAATTGGGCCAAAGAACACGATAGTAAGGGCAAGGAAAGTGCTGTGTGGATGGACAAGTTATTATCACCGGCCAACATAGATAGGTTTCTCGTTGTGCCCAATCATTCCCATGTAAAGGGATGGAAATTTATTCCATTTTTGAGGGCTTTATTCCTTTTGTTGGTTCTACAACAACACATGGATTGAGCTGGAGCTGAACGTGCAGCAGCAGCAAATTTATTCCTTCTTTTCCGAGTAGCTGGATGTGCAGCAAGAGATCAATAGCATCACATGGACCACAACAGCTCACACATGCAATAAACCTACAGCAAAGACACTCAACAGCAGGAGAACACTCACTCGGACAGAACTCATTCGGACAACACACAGCAACCAACTCACACATGCAGCACACATGCAGAAAGAAACTCACACGAACGTGCAGCAGATCAGCAGAAGAATAAAGCAGCTGGCCTTCAACTTTGACAGAACAGAACCATGCACATGCAGCAGTAGCTCATGCATCATTTTGTTGGACAGCAGCACGTTGCAGGAGAAGAATGGGAGGCAGCAGAAGATCACGTTGGACACTCGGACATGCAGCAGCCTTTAGCATCTGGGGCAGTAGGAGATCACATGGGATCACACATAGACAGACGGGCTGGACTTTGGCTCTTTATTTTTCAACTTGTTTTTATACGGTTGGGCAGTTTATTTAAGAGAAGGAAGGGGGCTGAAAATAGGGAGTTGTGTTCGGCAGTTTTTATTTTGAGTTAAACATTTTGTTTGTTCGGCAGTTTTTCCTTTTGGTTTCAATGCTTTGTTGTTTTAGAATTTTTATTAAGTGTATTAAGAATTGTTCTAGAATTTTATTTCATTAAGTGTAATACCTTAATTTCTTTCAAGTGTACTAGTTGTTTTCATGCAACAAAAGAATTGTTTTTGAAGTTTT
This sequence comes from Carya illinoinensis, assembly GCF_018687715.1. Lineage (NCBI taxonomy): Eukaryota > Viridiplantae > Streptophyta > Magnoliopsida > Fagales > Juglandaceae > Carya > Carya illinoinensis. Next base: position 36,817,929 of record NC_056754.1, read on the forward strand.
AATCAAGTATGCTAGTTTGTTTCATGAAACAAAGGAATTGTTTTAGAAGTTTTTAATTAAGTGTGCTAGTTTAATTTATTGCAAGAAGGGTTCGGTTGAGAGCTTTTGTTTTTGATTTTTCTGAAACATGATACATGGGAGTAGAGGGAATTGAGCTTTTCGTTCGTAAAGTGAAGTGAGTCGGTTTAGATTTATTTTTTCTAGAGGAGATTTAGTTGGTTTGAATTATATTTTTCAGAAAGTGAAGGAGAGAACTTTTGTTTTTGTTTTAGTTGGGTAATTTATTTGTTGTTTACTTATTTCATGTTATTTATTTTTATTGTTTCATTAAGCTTTCATTTTAATAGTGATTACAATTGCTATGGTTTAATTTGAGAATTTGTGATGAACCCTAGAATATTGATTTTGAGGCTTTTCAATTTTCAGTGCATGTTTTGTCAATTACTTTCTAATTTAGTTTAATTCTTAATTTAGTTTTATTAATTTCTGAGTTTAATCTATTAGTCCTTTACATTCCAATCCGACAATCAAAATCTAAAAACATGAATCTAGTCCATGACTAGTAACCTCTTCCATCCATTGCACATATCATCCTCTTGTTTTCTCTTTGTGAAGTTTTTCACATTTTTCAACGAGTTTAATTTTAAGTAACTTTCCCTGAGGAGACGATCTAGGAATTTATTCTTAATTATTACACGACATCCTCCTGCACTTGGGATAGTATTAGTGCTACTCATTTTTGAGTGAGTCAAGTTTTTGGCGCCGTTGCCGGGGAAAGTAGTTTAACTTGAATTTAAACTCGTTATTATTATTATTATTATTATTATTATTATTATTTGCTTCTCTAAACTGATGTTTCATGTCATGGGTGAGAGAGACTTCAAATAGGTTGCTTAGAGTCACATCGAGTGTTGAGAGTAGTATACACAGCTTGGAGATAGATAGCTCGTTTGTCTTTTCTTTGAGTGAGCCAGGTGACGAAATTAAAATTGAACCAGAAAACATGGCTGCACCTGCACCACGCACTCATGGCGCGGTAGACATTGTCAATCCGAAGAATGGTAATAGCTTCACTGTCAACGGACAACGTCTAAAGTCATTTCTGAAGGTCTTTGATCCACATGAAGAGATCTTGCTTGTGCTAGACCCCAGGGAAGTGTTTTGATTTGCTTCTCCTTCTTTACAGTTTTCTTTACTTGCTTTGTTTTTATTTGTTCTTTTGCTTTGATTTTATATTTCATGTTGTTTGTTTGTTTTGCTTTTTTTTTCTGTGCACTTTGTTTTCTTTCGCTCGACTCATTGAGGACTATGTCTCTCACTAGTTGGGGGTAGCATGTGTGCACATTTAAAAAATAAATAAATAAATAAATAATAAAAAAAATACAAAAACAAAAAAAAATAAAAAAGTGCCAAAAATAAAGTCCCTGGCAACTAGCATGTGTGCACATTTAAAAAAAAAAAAAAATAAGATTTGTGAAATTTGAGCATCTTGGTGGAGTAGTTGAGCGAGATCATTTGTGAAGATTTATTTTCAAGGTTAAACATAGAGTATGATTTTTGATGCATCATATTTTGTTGATATGTGGCTTGAAACACCAGGATGTTATGCTTATTGAGATGAAACTTGATAAAAATTTTTAGAACGAAAGGCAAATTTTGAAGGACATTTTGCACATGCTTACGCTTGTAGTGTTGCTTATTTACCATTCATTGATTTAACACTAGAGAAGTAAACTGCAGGACTACCGAGCCATGCCAAAAAAAAACAAAAAGAAATTGAAAAGATTAGAATGAAAATAAAAGAAAAAAAAAAGAGAGAAAAGGAATCAAGGCAACTGAGTGAACTTTTCTAAGTAAAAAGGGCTACAAACAGTTACCCAAGACTTTGGGGGTTGAGTGTCCAACCTTTAAAAACAAAGCTGGCGTGAAAACTGCTAGTCCCTTGGGCTTTGAGGTAGTTAGAATCAGCAATGATTAATCTTAAGGTTGAAAAATCCTATGACAAATCATGGCTAGTAATATGGAACACACAGCCAATTTAGCTCCACACACACATTTGAGTTATGAGAAATTTGCCTTAATTCTATGTGAAAGATTGTTGAGATAGTCTTGATGGATATAACCTTTGGGGGTTGAGTAGTAACATGTCACTTTTGTGAGAATTCAGAATTATGTTTGATTGTTTTTGTTTGAATTTCGAGTTTTATGCAATGTTCATCTCAATTAATTTTCACTATTTTGCTCAAGGATTAGCAAAAAGCTAGTTGGGGGGTGTGATTGAGCTGAAATATTGCATATTTTACCTATTTAAAACCAATGTATTTTAAATTCATCATGACATTATTATTAGTTTTAAATGGAAAAATGGTTAAAATGAATAAATCAAAGTTGTGATTTTAATTGATTAAAAGCATGAATTTCTGCTTGAATTTTTACCAACTATTGATTACTATGCATTCTAGTCCATAATTTTTCTTGCTTTCCATTATCATTTGTGTTTGTACCATTGTTCTCCTTGTTCTTCATGTTCATAAGGTTTCTTGAGCTATCTTTCCATCTTCAAAAGATAGAAGCACTTCTTGCCATCCGTGAATGGAAGTTGCTCAAGCTAATCTTTCATTTGTGTTATTTTGTTGTTGAGTGTTTTCTTTTTTTTTTTAATCTCCATCTCCATTTTTCGTGCATACCATGGTTCATTATGTTCATGCCTTGTTCATACTTTGTCTTGAGCTTTCCCATCATTCAAACACTCTCAACTCACATGGTCCCTTTTAGCTTACCTCCACTCACTCACACATGCATCAAAACAGCAACTCACAGCCAGCCACTCAGACATGCAGAAAACGTGGGACCAACAGCTCACACATTGTAAAATATGTAAACTAGAAACAGAGAACCAGAGAAAATGGAAGAGAATGAACTGAATTACTTGAAATTTATTGCTTTACATCACACCTATTTATATACACGTATTGGCATTGTAAGCTATCTGATCAGATACAAGAAAAACGAGAAATGTAACTAACTTATTTCATCAACTAACTTAACTGTCATATAACAATTTATTTATCTGATTTTAGCATTTTTGCTTCACATGATTTTAACTCTAATGCTTCAATTTGTTCTTGTATATTCCAACAGCCCCCCTCAAGAGGGGAATGGATATTTATCATTCCCATCTTGAAGACTAAATGATGAAAATTAAGAGAACCAAGTGGTTTAGTTAATATGTCTACCAGCTGATGTTTAGAAGGAATATGGATGATCTTGATCAGTCCTTCTTGTAATTTTTCTCGAACCAGATGACAATCTAGCTGGATGTGTTTTGTCCTCTCATGTTGAACAGGATTTGATGCAATTTCAGAAGCTGGTTTGCTGTCAGTGTAAAGCAAAACAGCTTGTGGATGGGGAATATGTAAGTCAGCCAGTAGATACATTAACCATTGAATTTCACATGTAGTAGAGGCTAGAGCTCTGTATTCAGACTCAGCTGAGGATCGACTAACAGTTGGTTGTTTCTTTGACTTCCATGAGATGAGAGAATCTCCAATAAACACTGTGAAACCAGTGACACTTCTTCTAGTGTCAATACATCCACCCCAGTCACTGTCTGAATAAGCTTTTAAATGGAGATGAGAATCTGCAGATAAGAAAATGCCTTGGCCTGGTGTTGCTTTAATGTACCTGAGAACCCTTTCAGCAGCTTGAAGGTGCTTAGTACTAGGTTTAGCCATGAACTGGCTTAATGCTTGTACTGAATAAGATAGGTCAGGTCTGGTTATAGTGAGGTATAGTAGACGGCCAACAAGTCTTCGATATAATGCAGGGTCTGGCAGAGGAGGAGATGAATCATTGACACTCAATTTTAGGGCAGATTCCATAGGAAAGGCTACAGGTTTGCATCCTGAAAATCCACTATCTTGCAAGATGTCTAAAGAATACTTGCGTTGGCACAAAGAGATGCCTTTAGCTGATCTAGCCATTTCAATCCCCAAAAAATACTTGAGTTCCCCCAAATCTTTTATTGTAAAAGAATCATGTAGAAATTGTTTAACAGTGACTATATCATCAAGATTATTAGATGCAATGATAACATCATCAACATAAATCAAGAGTGCCACAAAACTAGTTGAATTGTGTCTGATGAACAAAGAAGAATCAGATTTTGCTTGAGTGAAACCAAACTGTAGCAAGGATGAAGACAACTTAGAAAGCCATTGTCTTGAGGCCTGCTTGAGACCATAGAGACTCTTTTTGAGCTTGCAAACTCTAGGATCAGTTGGTGACGAATACCCTGGTGGTAACTGCATGTAGACCTCTTCATTCAAGTCTCCATGAATAAAAGCATTGTTTACATCAAGTTGATGTAAATGCCAATGCTTAATTGCAGGAATTGATAACAAAGTACGTACTGTTGTCATTTTAGCCATAGGGGAGAATGTATCAAAAAAATCAAGGCCTTCTTGTTGAGTGTACCCCTTTGCCACTAATCTAGCCTTGTATCTTTCAATTGTGCCATCATCTTTGTATTTAACACGATAAACCCACTTACATCCTATTTCAGTCTTATTTGGAGGTAGAATTGTAAGTTCCCAAGTTCTATTTAATTCAAGAGCTTTAATTTCTTCTGACATGGCAGTTTGCCATTGAGGATGTGAGCTAGCTTGTTTGAAAGTTTTAGGTTCAACAGTAGAAGATAAAGTAGAAGTGAAAACTCTATGTTTAGGAGATAATTTGGTAGTGGAAAGAAAATGTGCAATAGAGTATGGCTTACCAAGAGCAGGAAGATAGCAATGAAAAGATTCCTGAGATGCTGAAGCAGGCTTGGCCATATTACCACAATAGAAATTCTGCAAGTATGGAGGAGGATTCCTTATTCTCTCAGATCTTCTAGGATATATATGTTGATGGTTTATTTGAGAAATGGAAGGTATTGAAATCTGAGAGCTGGAAGGTGAATTTGAAGGTGAATGTGAAGGTGAGACAGATGGTACTGTAATTGCAGAAGGTATTTCAATATCAGAAGGTGAAATATGAGGTATTATATGTTCAGAATTTGAAATGGGAGGTACTGCAATATCAGGATATGAGATTGAAGGCACTGCAATATCAGGAGATGAAATGGGAGGTACTGTGACATCATATGGTGAAGGAAAATCAGGAAATATAAAAGGTGTATGAGTGGTGTTTGGTATAGAAGGAAAAATAGTTTCATGAAATACAACATTCCTGGAAATGAAGATTTTAAGAGTAAGGAGGTCGAGGTCAAGTACCTTATATCCTTTGATATTAGGTGGATATCCAAGGAATAGACATTTTGAGGCTCTAGGTTGAAATTTTCCTCGACTATTTTAAATTGTGCTAGCAAAGCATAAACAACCAAAGACTTTAAGGTAGTTGTATGCAGGTGGTTTTTGAAAAATAAGAGCATAAGGTGTATTATTTTCTAACACAGATGATGGAGTTCGATTAATGAGGTGTGTGGCAGTTAACACACATTCACTCCAATATGATAAAGGTAATTTGGACTGGAAAAGGAGAGCTCTAGCTACATTTAATAGATGCTGGTGTTTTCTTTCAACTCTACCATTTTGCTCAGGAGTTTCTACACAAGATAGTTGATGGATCATGCCATATTTTTGATAAAGACTAGGCATGTTGAATTCTTGGCCATTATCTATTCTGAGTGTCTGAATTTGAGTATTAAATTGGGTTTGAACACAAGCAATGAAGTTGATGAGTAAGGATCTGGTTTCTGATTTTGTTTTCATAAGATAAAGCCAAGTGAAACGTGTATGATCATCCACAGTTGTAAGGAAAAATTTGTAACCAGAATGTGAAAGAGTTGAGAAGGGACCCCAGATGTCACAATGCACTAATTGAAAAGCTTTATTTGCATTGCTTTGTGATACAGGAAAAGACAATTTCTTTTGTCGAGCTAGGGGACAAATCTCACAGACATGATTGTGAGATGATTTTATACAAGGATTAATAGAGCTAATGATTTTCAATCTGGCAGGAGAAGGATGTCCCAACCGAGAATGCCATATGTCAGGACTGATGGAAGAGGTATTGGCCAAAAAAGAGTTGGTTGAGTCATGTAATGCCTTCTGTGTGTTATTAGGAAAATTAACAAGGTGGTATAGGCCAGCTCTAACTTCAGCAAGCCCAATCATCTTCCATTTGTTGATATCCTGCAAGACACATTTAGATTGAAAAAGAAACAAGGCAATAGAGTTTTCTTTAGTCAATCTTGAAGTAGAGATAAGATTGATATGAAAAGAAGGGATGTAAAGAGCATTATGTAGCACTAAATCAGAAGAGAGTTTGACAGTTCCTATAAAACTAATAGGAACAAGTTGACCATTTGGTAAATGGACTGAAGATGGTTTGGTAGCTATTTTTATTGAAGTAAAGAAGTGGGGAGAACAGATCATATGATCTGTTGCTCCACTATCTAGTCTCCATGGAGAATTATTGTTCAGAAAATTAACAGCTGAACAAGCAATAAAATGATTACCTGATGTGGAGGCAGTATTGACTGCAGAATTAGAATTGATAGGTGAAGTAGACAAGCTATTTGCAAGAGTGATCGGATTTTGTATTTGCTCTTGAGAAAAAGGTAAGTTTGGGATATTTGAATTTTGCTCCAGAGAAGATGCAATGTTTGCATTGGGCAATCGTGTTGAATTCAATCTTTTTCCTCGAGGGCCTTTCCAACCTGGTGGATAACCTATGATCTGAAAGCACTTATCTGCAAGATGTCCAGAAAATCCACAATGGGAACAAGTGATTTCAGATTTTCCTTTGAGTTTGCTGAACTTAGAAACATTGGAATAAGTTTGTCTTGGTGGTTGTGTAGCAGCCATAGCATGAGAATCAAGAGGAAGCCCTATTGCATTTGTCAAAGATCTTTGGCTTTCTTCTGGGAGCAGCAAAGAAAAGACCTTCCCCATTGATGGTAAAGGAGAAAGAAGCAGTTGACTTCGAATGGCTGAATAAGAATCATGTAAACCAACCAAGAACTTCATCACATAGTCTGCTTGTTGGCGATCAGCAAGATTCTTTAAGATGGCACAAGTACAAGTGTTCATAATTCCACAAGTACATTTAGGGAGAGGGCGATAGCTAATGTATTCATCCCATAAAGTTTTGAAATCACTAAAATCCTCAGTGATTGAGTTTGAGCCTTGAGAAATAGAGCTTAAAGATTTCTCTAATGTAAAAACTCTTGGGCCATCACTTCGAAGATATCTAATTTTTAGTTCATCCCAAATGTTAGATGCAGTGTTGAAGTAGAGAAGACTTCCTCGAAGTTCCTTTGCAATTGAGTTCATCAACCAAGACAAAACAAGATTGTTTGCTCGCAGCCAAGCAACCTGAAGTTTTGTGTTATCAGGACTAGGTTGAGGCAAACTTCCATCAATAAAGGCAAGTTTGTTCTTTGCAGAAAGAGCAATCGAGATTGATCTACTCCAAGCAACATAATTTGCACCATTGAAAAATTCAGAAAAAAGAAGAGCTCCAGGATTATCACTGGGATGGAGATAGTAAGGGCTGGATGAATCATCAGATGGATTCATTGAAGATGAAGATGAAAAAGAGGCTGCCATATTAGCAGAGGATTCCATAGCAGCAAGAAAGCAGCAAGAAAATAGCAAGAAAGCAGCAAGAAAAATCAAAAATTTGATCAAGAGAGCAGTGGAAAGTTGATACTCGATGATACCATGTAAAATATGTAAACTAGAAATAGAGAAACAGAGAAAATGGAAGAGAATGAACTGAATTACTTGAAATTTTATTGCTTTACAGCACACCTATTTATATACACGTATTGGCATTGTAAGCTATCTGATCAGATACAAGAAAAACAAGAAATGTAACTAACTTATTTCATCAACTAACTTAACTGTCATATAACAGTTTATTTATCTGATTTTAGCATTTTTGCTTCACATGATTTTAACTCTAATGCTTCAATTTGTTCTTGTATATTCCAACACAGATGCAGGAAACTTGGGAGCATCATCACTCACGGATGGAAAGCAGTAGAACCGGCACATGGCTGGGCGACAATTTGATTCTCTCTTTACTTTGCTGAACATGGCCTGAACATGGTAGGATGCTGGAACTCACGGATGGAAGGGAAACAAATCAACAAACACAGCCGGACAGCTCACAAGACACACGACTATAGAAACTCAAACTGAAATGCTATGGGATTCAGCCGAAGAACAGCAGGCTTTATTCCTTTTGTTGGTTCTACAACAGCACATGGATTGAGCTAGAGTTGAACGTGCAGCAGCAGCAAATTTATTCCTTCTTTTCCGAGTAGCTGGATGTGCAGCAAGAGATCAATAGCATCACATGGACCACAACAGCTCACACATGCACTAAACCTACAGCAAAGACACTCAACAGCAGGAGAACACTCACTCGGACAGAACTCATTCGGACAGCACACAGCAACCAACTCACACATGCAACACACATGTAGAAAGAAACTCACACGAATGTGCAGCAGATCAGCAGAAGAATAAAGCAGCTGGCCTTCAACTTTGACAGAACAGAACCATGCACATGCAGCAGCAGCTCATGCATCATTTCGTTGGAAAGCAGCACGTTGCAGGAGAAGAATGGGAGGTAGCAGAAGATCACGTTGGAAACTCGGACATGCAGCAGCCTTTAGCATCTGGGGCAGCAGGAGATCACATGGGATCACACATAGACAGACGGGCTGGACTTCGGCTCTTTATTTTTCAACTTGTTTCTATACGGCTGGGCAGTTTATTTAAGAGAAGGAAGGGGGCTGAAAATAGGGAGTTGTGTTCGGCAGTTTTTGTTATGACTTAAACATTTTGTTTGTTTGGCAGTTTTTCCTTTTGGTTTCAATGCTTTGTTGTTTTAGAATTTTTATTAAGTGTATTAAGAATTGTTCTAGAATTTTATTTCATTAAGTGTAATACCTTAATTTCTTTCAAGTGTGCTAGTTGGTTTCATGCAACAAAAGAATTGTTTTTGAAGTTTTAATCAAGTATGCTAGTTTGTTTCATGAAACAAAGGAATTGTTTAAGAAGTTTTTAATTAAGTGTGCTAGTTTAATTTATTGCAAGAAGGGTTCGGTTGAGAGCTTTTGTTTTTGATTTTTGTGAAACATGATACATGGGAGTAGAGGGAATTGAGCTTTTCATTCGTAAAGTGAAGTGAGTCGGTTTAGATTTATTTTTTCTAGAGGAGATTTAGTTGGTTTGAATTATATTTTTCAGAAAGTGAAGGAGAGAACTTTTGTTTTTGTTTTAGTTGGGTAATTTATTTGTTGTTTACTTATTTCATGTTATTTATTTTTATTGTTTCATTAAGCTTTCATTTTAATAGTGATTACAATTGCTATGGTTTAATTTGAGAATTTGTGATGAACCCTAGAATATTGATTTTGAGGCTTTTCAATTTTCAGTGCATGTTTTGTCAATTACTTTCTAATTTAGTTTAATTCTTAATTTAGTTTTATTAATTTCTGAGTTTAATCTATTAGTCCTTTACATTCCAATCCGACAATCAAAATCTAAAAACATGAATCTAGTCCATGACTAGTAACCTCTTCCATCCATTGCACATATCATCCTCTTGTTTTCTCTTTGTGAAGTTTTTCACATTTTTCAACGAGTTTAATTTTAAGTATCTTTCCCTGAGGAGACAATCTAGGAATTTATTCCTAATTATTACACGACATCCTCCTGCACTTGGGATAACATTAGTGCTACTCATTTTTGAGTGAGTCAGTATGCTATGGCAAGAAGATGGTACAATTGAGAATGCCATTATTAGGCTTGAACATTTAGTGTAGTAGGTCTGAATTCTTAGCAATGTGGTTTGCTTTTATGATGTCGAGGCCTGAAGGGGACGGCATAGCGATCTCTCTGGAGTAAGAACTAAAATCACAACTAAGGAGGGGAATAGTTTTAAATTATTTAGGATACTTGAGGTCTTAGATTCCATAGAGTTTTTGGAATGGGAGGGTGTAAGTTCAATGAACTTCAAGGATAGAATTATGAGAATTTCATCTATGGTTTGAGGCCCTACAGATTTTATGAAACAAGTTTATGGAATTTAAGGTGATAGGTTTGACAAACATTTGAAGGATTACCTAAATTAGAAGTTTTAGATCTTGCCGACTTTAATGAGCAATTTGATGATATTTGGGGCTTTAGAGTTTACGAGCTTTATAAAATGATTGTTTTTAGATCTAAGTTCATAGGTCTTGAGCATTTGGAAAATGATTTATTATCCATTAATGTTTTAGATTTTGAAAGCTTTGGGAGTTGATTGTTTTATTATTGGGTATAATTTCATTGATCTTACAAATTGTAGAAGATGATTCTCTTATAATTAAGGATTTAGAATTGCAGATTTGAAGGGCTTAATTGTAATAAGATTTGAGTTTTTAGTTCTATAGACTTGGTACGCTAGCTTGATTTATTCTGGTGATGGATTAGTTTGTAACCATTAAAATGGAGTTGATCAGAGTTAAGTTATCGATATGGAAATTTTTCAGGAGAGTATTTCTTTGGGAATTGAAGGTTATGATCTAGTGTGTGTATTTTTTGAGGATTGAAGTTGTGTGTGTGTATGTAGTTTGGAAAATGATTGTTTTTAGCTCGAGGATATAGTGGCAAGTTTAGAATTTGATCCATTTTAAGTTTTAAGGATAATAGATGGTGCAGATTTAGGAAATGATTCTTGTTGATTTCGAGGATATAGGTCTAGATGATGGAAATGATAGTGATGGATCACTTGCACGTTTGGAGGATTATTGGTTTTGGTTAAGAGTGCATGAGATCGATGTGTAATAGTGGTGAGGGTGGATGGATTTCGGAGAGTACATGTCCTAGTCTCATTTTTGGCTTGGAAGAAGTGGGTTTGGTAGGTGTTGCAGAGGAGTTGAAACGATAGTATTAAATTCAAGAGATCTTAGTTATGAGTTTTTGGTGAGTTGATCAGAGTGTGTAGTTGAAGCGGGTTACCCAATGGATTGCTGGTTGGGAATAATTGTTGTGATTACCTTCATGAATTAATTGTGACTTGAGGTCACATAGGAATTTAAATTTTGGAAGCTATACTTTTTCTTGGAGATTAAGTGTCCAGTTGGAAGAATTATGGATGTTGTTATTTAACTTGAAGAGAGATTGTTGGGTCACCATGTGTAGTGTATGATAAGACTTGGAAGTTAAAGCTTAGGCATCAACGGTGGATAGCATAACCAGACTTATGAGTTAATAAAGCATTAGGATCTAGGAGTGTTATACAATAGTTTTTGGTGGATTGAAGATTTGAGTAGTATCTGCCTTGATGTTTGATTGTGATGTGTGATTAAAGGAATTAGTCGTATTAACACTAGAGCTTAAGAGAGTAGAAGCAGGTGAGTGAGTTAACAAGAAGGTTTCGATAATGTTTTGGTGAGTTCAATAGTAGATGGTATTGCATTTAGTCATCACTAGATTAGATGAAATTCAGGATTTTGGTGAGGAGCTTTTGAGTATAGGTTGAAGAGTAGAAATTTATAGGCACTCTTATTGGTTGGCCAAGATGGATTTGAGCTTTTTAGGGTTTGTTTATCTTAGATGGAGCTTGTGTATTTTGAGATGTTGTTACTTGTTTTCAATTTGGGATGCCAAGATCCTTTGATACTGGTTTTCTAGTAATGATCATGAATGTATTTTGCTGAACATTGATTTTGATTAATGCAGCGAGAGCCAATTGAGGAATGAGTGTGATAATTCATGATTTTTGGAGGCATATTATTTTCTACCAAAATGTGGTAAAGGTTTTCTTGTTAGTGGGTGTTGATCGAGCTTGTACTTGATGGTGTTAATTTTGAGGACATAGTCTTTATGCTTTTTGGTGAATTATAAGAGTGCACAGCAAGAGCGTGATATTTTGCATTATAATTGGGGATTCAAATCTTGTGCTCATTTTGAGGATTTTGTGGGGGAGACGATACTTGTGGTTGGATATTAATCATTTAGTTGTACCAATTATGTTATTGATGGTTAACTTTGGACGTGACTAATAGGTTACGAACTTGTACAATACAATGAAGGTTTGGAAGTTTTAGAATAGGAGTCAATTGAGGTTAGCACAGTTTGTTGTATGAAAATGATAATCATTGGAAATTGCTGGGTGTTGTAGTAAGGTTCTTATGGAAGTGGAGATTTCTGATTACATGGCTACCCTAGGAGTACTAGACTTGATGTGCCACTGGAGTACTAGTGGGGGTATGATGGAATCGCCTATAGGAGTAGATGTGGGAGAGCATTACTCATGCTTGTATGAGAATAGTTGATGGTATGTTTTTCTCAAGTGTGTTTTGAGTTGTGTCGTGTATCCTACTTGGTGCTGATGTTTGACCACACAAATTTCAAGGATGAAATTTTATTTTAAGAGGAGGAGGATGTGATGCCCCGTTTTTACGTGTATTTTTATTGAATAATTATTTAAATTATTATAATTAGTGGTTCTTTTCTTTTAAATTTAACGTGTTAATCATTGGACTATTTTATGATTTTTAAGTTGTGAAATTTATTTTAATGTGCTTTCTTAATTTTAATTACTGTTTATTATTTAAATTGCTCTTTAATTTAAATTACTTTATTGTTGGATTTACTATTTTAATTTATTTAGTTACCGTGTTTTAATTTAATTTATTGCTTGAAATCCTGTTCATTGGATCAGTTTCGAGACCCCAAATTGTGAGGACTATACCTTATTTCTTTCTCTTCATTTTTCTTTTGCCCTTTTTCTTTTTCTCCTTTTTTTTTTTTCTCTTTTTCCTTCTTTCTCCTCTGCTTTCTCCCAGCCCGCGCTTGACTGCCCTTCTTCTTCTCTTCCGTCTGTTTGCTTCCCCTCCACCCAGTGCTACTATGTGCAGCCTGTGGCCATCACCACCAAGATCACCCTCTTCCCACTCGCCGGTAACCACCCATCATTGTTTCTAGCCTTTCCAATGCCGTCGTTAGCCCCCACGCCCCTCTCCAAGCCATGACCCTTTTGTGCTCCAAGGTCGCCGTTGCTCCACCATCGGCTATCACCTCTTCACCACTTGACCACCGGCTTCCCAGCTACCTAACCCACCCATTCTTAGCTCCGATTTGCCACCGTCGAAGCCCCTCCATCTCTATTTCTGATTTGGGTTTTTTGGCCTCCAACAGCTGCTCATGCCGCCACCCACGACCAGCCACCACTACCATTAGCTTCACCAACACCCTTAAGCCCTTCCCCAGCTAGCCCAAGCCTTCGTTTGTCCCCGTTCAAAATTGAGTATTTTGAGACCCACGACGTTCGCCCAAATTGCAATGTTACATTACCGTGCCGCAGCCTCTAGCACCTCCGAAAATTATATTTTAGCATTGTAAGTATTTTCCAAATAGCCTTTTGAGATTTAAATATATTTTGCATTAACAAATCATTGTGATCTGGTTGGTTGTGCCTGATTGAGTTTGAGGAGTTTGGGGGTCAGCTAGATTTGGATGATGGAGTTGTTGGTGTGATTGGTTTATGCTGGGATTTGTTGGCTGTTGATTATTTGTATCGTGTCTTGTACATTGCATAATTGCATAATTGCATGCTTGCTCATGTGTTGGAAATCAAAACTGGGTTTTGCATGTGCAAAATGGTTTTTTGGGTACGTGCATATCACGACCCAAAGCGGAGATGAGGTATTATCTCGGTGGAGCTCTTCTGGTCACTCAGGAGCGGAATATACTAAGTGACATCCCTTGGCTTGTCGCTAGGTGACAACGGAATTGGACGGGATGGTAACGCTTTCGTGCTGAGTCTGTGGCCTCTCTGCTGGCAGGGGTTAGAGGATACTTGGCCACGAACGCATTGGACGCGAAACTGGGCATCGCTTATTATGAAGTCACACTCACGGTCATTACCCGTGTTGTGACAAAGGGAGCCAGGGTGTGCAGATGGTCCCTAGGGGTGATCATGGTGCATACAAGATAATCGGATAATGGGCCATTTTTTGGAAAAATGGTGAGTTTTGATAAATGGATTTATGTGGACCATTTTCTAGGAACATTGTGGATTTTATATTAAGCCCTTTTTTGGGAAAATGACGGATATGTTTTAATGGGTATGTTTTCGGGCCAAAATGGGATTTTGGTGTGTGTTGGAAAATAATCACTTTCTGGGAAAATGAGGTTTTCGGGTCTCATGCATATTTCATCATATGCACGAATGTTTGTTGTTGCTGGAATATATTTGTATCTCTTGGGCTGTTTGACCTATTACTTACCTGCAGTACCGTTTCTTGGTGCCATAGATTTTGTTGCAAATTAGGATGCAGAGCTTGAAAATGCTGCTCTGCTGGAAAAGTGATCGAGGATCACTTCTAAAGGGATGGGATTTGTTTCCCACTTTTGAGTTTTGCATTTTGATTTATTTATGTTTTCATCGGATAATTGTATAACTTTTGAAATGCTTGTATTTAAGTGAAATTGTATTTAATAATTTTGGTTTTTAGTCGATTGACTTTAACATATTCGCTGAGCTTTTTGTCTTACACATATTATTTGTGCACATACTTAGCATTTGTTGTTGGGGTGTGTGAATCGTGTTGTCATCATCCCGATGCCTCGATTTCCACGTATTCGTATGTGGGAGTTGGGGGCGTCACACTCCATGCCTATTTTATTGCACTGCGAATTTTTTGACTTGTCACTGGTAGCTAAGTTTGTGGGTCATTGGGCCTTTGACCTCCATGCCCATTTTATTGCACTGCAAGTCTTTGGCTCGTCATTGGTGGCTAAATATGTCGGGTAACATGGTACATAAACCTACAACCACACCCATAAACCTGAAACAACCCACACAGAAACCTAAAATATCCCAAAAACAATTATAAAACCAACCACGGAAAGTTATATATATCCGCCCACCAATAGCCAATGTCATTCCACAACACCCAACAACCACAACAATCCCAAACAACCAAACATCACCATCACAATTTTATATAATCGATTAATTCACTCATGTAAACAATGACAACACAAATATTCCAACAGAAATAGATAAAAGAATTACTGATGACTTGCAAAATTTAATATTGCAGATCTTACAAGATCGCTCGAGCGGAGGCTTTTGGCCGCTCGAGCAAATTCAGGCAGATTCAAACGCTCGATTGCCGCTCGACAGTAAGCTCGAGCGGGTTGCGGGAAAACAAATATCGCTCGAGCGGAGACATAGGCCGCTCGAGCGAAATCAGGCAGAGTCGAACGCTCGATGTGCGCTCGACACCCCGCTCGAGCGAACATCGTATTTTGACAGATCTAAGGTTTTCCGCCGTCACACCATATAAAATGAATTTTTTACTCTATGGCCGTACCTGTTGACTGGAGAACACTTTTTGGGACAGAAAAACACAGCTAGAAGGATTCAATTCATCTGTTTTGGATAGGGAATTCCATATATTGCACGTACGTTGGAATCATACACGTGCACAGACAGGAGAAAAGCATTGAATCATTTCCTTGAGTTTTTGAAGACGAGTTGCGGCTGCGAGGAGTATTTTTCATCGTTTATTTTCTTCCAATATTCTCAGAACAATTATGGTGAATTCGTTTATGTTGAATTCTATTTCTAGCATGAGCTAAATTTTATTTATTCTATGAAAATGATGTAACCTATTTCCGAACTATGCTTGATTGTCTATGCTAATTGAAGGTAATTCTTTCTTTGTTTATCTGATTTATTCTGAGTTTATTACTTCTAATTAACTGGCCATTGATTAGATGATAATTAATTTTGTGATTAGCTATTGAAAGAGGGAATCATAGGGTAGATCTTGAATATTTTAGCATAGGTAAGTATAGAGATTGAAAGACTTGTATGAACCTATGTAGTAATTAAATCATTGATCTTATTGCTTTCTTGCTTTATTAATTTGCATATTCTTGTGTGAATTGATGAACAAGAATAATTTCCAATTGACTATCGAAAGAGGCTTTTGGATGAATTAGAGATTTACTAATGAACAAAAAGAATTAAATTAAATTAGCTGGATGAGAAACACATAATGAAGAATTAGGTGAAATCGATTTCCTAGAAGTTTTCTTTCCCATAAATTTGATCTTTGAACGTCAGTTTTATTTCATTTGCGTATTACTCTTTGAGTTGATCTTAGTTTAATTGGCAACTACAAAAATCTTAGTGAATCCTCTAGATAAAACTGAGATTAGTATAATTTTGGTATTTGGCAATAGTAAGGTATCAATCCCTGAGGACGATTCTTTTCTTATCAATTTATTATAAAACTACAATACTGTGCACTTGCAGTTTTGCACCGATCAATTACCAACATGAACAATGGCTACGAGGCTAACGTTCGTGAGTACCTTTCACAATATCGGAGTGGTAATCGATTGGTTTTGTAAATAAAATAACACTGCCTAGGACCAGATTTGTACCTCTCCCTTCCCATAGGCTGAAGGTGTCATGTATTTTAAAAAATGTAACCCAGCAAGAGATCTCATATTTAATAAAATAAAATTTTCATTTACTTTGTGAAAAGAACTATGTAATAAAAACATGTTTCTAAATAAAATTAAATGAAAGAACTAAATAAAATTTATGTCATAAAAATAATTTATTTTAAGAAGTCTAGAATTTAATCAATTGCTCCATCTAATCCTGGTCCATCAGCTGATACTCATCATTATGCTTACATGGGGTGGTTTAAAAACATAAAAAAACTAAAATCAGTCTAAAACTCAGTAAGAAACTTATCATAACGTAAATATACTTAACATAAGGGTTTTCATAAAACATTTCAAGCTAAGAATTTAAAATCATGATCATTCATGCGTATACTTATATCATGCATGATTTGTCTTAAATTATCGGACCTATCATACTTATCTTGCTAGCCTACACACTTAATCATGTGTGCAAGGTTGTGCATTGGCCCGACATCCCACGACCTCAAGGGGGCTGCTAATAGTATTCTAGCATATTTTGGTGGACCACACAGCTTAGCTCCGTCGCTTGCACATCCACTCATAAACCGCATTGGTGCCATGCATATAAATGGCCATAAGATTAGTTGTTTTGAGCTTATGTTACACTTGATCTTATGAAAGGTTATATGTCTTATGCAATATGGAATGCATAATACATATATAACTATAATATGCAGAATGAAACATGATGAACGACGTGCTTGCAAATGTCATGACATGCGTGGTACGAAAATACTTGCTTCCAAAGAAGTGGCTTTAATAATAATAATATATATAACTAGCTAACGTGTACTAATCCTAATTTATGATCAAGCTACTTTGCTCGCAATGCTGCTTCCAAATTTTCATTTCATAGTCTGTCACCTATACGAAGTACTATACGTCACTAACTATCTAGAAAAATGTGTCCTGATATTCTAATTAATTAAAAAAAATACTATAGTTAATCTCTAATTTATAAGACCTAAAACAAAGCCCATAAATTTAGTCATCATAAAATTAGGCTCACGGAAAGGTTAGAAAAAGTTTTACCAATTTGAAAGAATATTTGGGAATTGAAGGGAACACGGAAGAGACAAAGGTTGGAGCGTAATTAATTGAAAGTGAAAGGAAAAGCAAATTGAAAAGAAAGTAGAGAGGTTGTCGTATATATGTTCACACCGAAAATTTCCCTTAAAAGGATGCCACTGTCAAAGTAGAGTATATCCCCGACTATAAGAACAATAGTGTTACAAGCAAGGTTTTAATATTCGTTTCGTTCCGGCTGGAATGGCCGGAATTTGTTGTTCCGGTATAGTGTCCGGTATACTCTATCACCCTATTCAATTTTGCTTCATATTCCGATCATTTTGGTCCTCTTTTAGTCGTTTTGGTCAAAGTCCAGCCATTTCGGCTAGAATTGGACAATTCGGTGCCTATTTCATTTTAGGCTATTTTTATAATTTTTTTCTATTTAGATGACATTTTTGTAAATTTTAAATCTAGATTGTATTTAATTAATTCTAAAATATAAAATGTATTTATATAATTTTAATTTTTTATAATTTTAAATATGTCACCTCATTCTTTTTTTTAAATATTATTATTTTTAATAATTTATCTATTCTTTTATTTTTTATTTTTGCATCTCAACTCAAGTTTTTGATTTTTTCAACATATATTCATTTTTTAAATTTCCAGTTCTTCTATATATATACACATATACATGATATAAATTTACATATATAAGTATTTATTCTATTAGTTGTTACTTTATATATACATATAAATATATATATAACATATAATTAATCTCGAAATGGTACACCGAATCAATACCGGTATCGTAATATTTCTTTCCAGTGCCTAACCTAAACGGTCACCAAAGGTATGCAAAACTTTGGTTACAAGGCAATAAATACCACTTTTCAACTTAATAGCAACACACACCTTAGGGGCAAAAAAATAAAGGTGTTCGGCAGAGCCTTACCCAAGGAAGAAGGAAACATGCGACAGCTGGAAATTCACTCAATGACTCAATGGAACAGATGATGATAGTCTTAGGAAAGAAACAATTTGAAGCCAACATAAGCCTTCGAGTTTGGTCTGGAGAGGAGCAAAATAAACCGATAGCTTTGAGACAGAAAGTTAGAGGCTTACCGAAGGGAGAGGGAAGGACGATGAAATGGTGACTTGACTGAGACCAACAATGGCAACAACTTCGAGAGATCAGGGCCTCCGGTGCTTGTAAATCGAGAGACAGGATAGAGCAAGAACAGGATCTGTGAGAGTGGTTGTGTTTAAATCGTAGAGAGAGAAGCGATATATATATATATATATAGACGAAAGGGAATTGTTCGACGTGTTCAACTTGAAGTCGATCACCGGTTTCCATAGGCTAAAACTCGGTCAGTGGCTAAAGTTTTAATACCCAGAAGAGTTCTATACGAAGATTGGTAGTTTACTTTGAGAGGGACTTTGTGAATGGATTAGGATTTGAAATTTAGTAAAAATTTAAACTAATAATTTAAATTCATTTATCTCCTAAAATAATAATAATAATAATCTAAATTAAAATAAGTATGATAAAAAATCAAATAAATAGACTAAAACTATTTATGTCCTAATTTGAGGATCTGTATGTTACAAGATTACTACCTTGTGATTAGTATTCAACAAACCAAATTAACATTAAATTCCAAAAAAATTTGGGGGATAGGGCTCAAGGGAAAAAACAGAGGATGAACAAAGGTACGAGAAAGAATGGGAGAATGGTTTACCGTGAGTGCATGTGTGACTATGTATGGTGGTTGAACTTGCTACGGCACCAAATTTATAAAATTTTCCACCCACTGAACCGAGAAACTATCAAAGAAGAGTGATCTATGAGAGGGAAACTCCCCCGGGGGTGGGGGGTTGGCAACTATAGAGAACAAATTAATTCGTGTGAGATGCATGTGTCGAGACCAAAGAACTTACCACTGTTAGTGATAATGGTAGTGGTGTGGCTTTACGATGGAAGGAAACCTTACGGTGGCTTGTGACTCAGTGGAAACACAAATGTGGAAGAGCAATGGAGAAAAGGGAACATCAGAACTCTAGAGAGAAAATCAAAGAGATGGAGAGATGGAGGGTGAACAGAAGCTTACCAATGTTGCACCATGCGATGGAATTCATCAGTAGTAAAACCCTAGATGCAAAGGACAACTACTATTCATGTAGAAAATTAGCACCAGAATTTGTAATTGCATCCTACACTTTAATTGTTTTTGATTAGCTAGTTTAGGAAATCTGTACAGCTCATACTTTCCTACATATACATATAAGTTGTTATACGTTAGCATAAGTTTAGGAGTAATTTAAGTTTTTCAAATCTGTATTTATACCTTCTCTTCTAATATAAATGTGTGTGAATCATTTTCTTCATTCTTGTCTAAAACTCTATATGGTATCATATTAACGCCTCCAAACTCCAACGAGTATTTCCTATCTTTCCTGCTTCTGCCATGGTCACTTCTTCCTCTGACAGTGTTCCAATAGCCATCAATGCCACCCAGCAAATTACTGCACGTCTCACACCAACCAACTTCTCTTCATGGCATGCTCAATTTGAGTCTCTCCTTCTCGACTATAACCTTTTTGGTTATGTCGAGCCACTCATACCTGCCCATCCCTACAGACATCGAATGATGCAACTGCCATTGCAGCTCATCACCTTTGGTTCCGTTAGGATAAACTTATCCTAAGTGCTATTTTGACTTCAATGTCTCCAATTGTGATACCAGTCATAGCAACCTCCAAGACGTCATATCAAGCCTGGACTAAACTAACAGAACTTTATGCTAGTCGATCCAGGACTCACGTCATGAAACTTAAAAAGGGTCACACCCTCATAAAGCGTGGAACTTGCAGCATCACAGAGTACCTACACTCTATTAAAACCATTGCCAATGAGCTTGCCCTCATTGATGCACCATTATCTCAAGATGAACTCACACTGTATGTCCTCCATGGCTTAGGATCTGATTTTTGTGACATAGTTGCTCCGGTTCGAGCCCGAGAGTCTTCTCTCTCATTTGAAGAATTACATGATCTACTACTTGGTCATGAGGCCTATCTTCGACAGTTGGACTCCACTGCCCAATCCTTCGTCCTTACTGTGCCAATACCACTCAATGTAGGGACTCACGCTCCTTAAAGAATCAGTCTTCACCAAATTACCAACCATCAAAGACTGACTCCAAATCAAAGCCACGATAGTCCAAACAATACAAGTACCTCCAAAGTGTCAATATTGTGATCAACAAGGTCACATTGTAAAATACTAACTGAAATTGAAGCCCTTTGAAGCCACTATGAACTGCACAACTGCCACCACTAGTTCAGATAAATTTTGGCTCATTGATTTAGTGGCTTCTCATAATATTACCTCTCAGGTTTCTAGTTTCCAATTTACAATTTCATTCTGAATATGATGGTACTAATGAGGTTATTATTGGAGATGGATCAAGTTTTCCCATTACTCATTCTGGTTCACTTACTCTTTCATTTCCATATAGAAAATTTCAAGTTGAAGATACTCTATGTGTTCCTACTAATAACAAAAACTTGATATATGTTCACCACTTCACAAAGCAAAACAATTTCATCCTGGAATTTCACCCAACTTATTTTCTTGTGAAGGATCGGAGAACGGCAGAGATTCTTCTTCAAAGACCTTGTGAACATGGAGTTTATCCTCTGCCTTCCTTGCCTGCTGCTACTCCTTTTGCTTTTGTCCATGAACGAACACCGGTAACTAGATGGCATCAGCGCCTTGGTCATCTATCATCCAAAGTTGTCACTCGCATCATTAGCTCTTTCTCTCTTCCCACCAGTTCATGTCCTTCTAGTTCTAATAATTGTCATTCGTGTGCTATCAATAAAGTTCATCAGTTAGCCTTTCAAAAACATGCTCTAACAAGCACGACACCCTTTGATTTAATTTACACTAATGTATATGGACATTCTCCCACTCCTAGTCTCAATGGTCACAGATATTATGCACCATGACCTCCCCTAGGGGTCATCCGCACACCCTGGCTCCAGTGCCACACCGCAGAGTACCACTACGCATATGACACCTAACGAGCGATGCCCAGTTCCACGCCCTGCGTGTTCGTAGCCAAGCATCCTCTAGCCCTCACCAGCGAAGGGCCACGGAGTCGGTGCGTAGAGCGATGCTCGGTTCCGTGCCCGGCGCGTTCGTAGCCAAGCAACCCCTAGCCCCCGCTCCCGTCGTCGCCCAGCGACGACCCAGGGGACATCACTCAGTTTATTCCGCTCCCGAGTGACCAGAGGAGCTCCACCGGGATAATACCCCATCCCGGCTTGGGGTCATGATACACACGCACCCGTAAGACCACTTACGCCAATACACAGGCTTTTCACACTATTTCACAACACACGTGCATGCACCATGCAATGCCATAACAATGCATAATAAAATAATCCAACAACATAAATCAAATAAACAGGCAAGTTCGTCCTCCATCCATCCGACCCTCGAACTCCTCGGACTCAGTCTGGAATCAACCAACCAGCAGATAAAATAATTGAATGAGCAATATATATTTAAATATGAAAATAGGGTTTGGAAAATACTTACAACGCTATATGGCAATTTTAGAAAACACGCGGCGTTGCAAACGGCGGAGAAAAAGCAACGTCACAGTGAAAATTCACTGTGGCCGTGGGTTGTGAAAAACCCACTTTTGAACGGGGACAAACTAGGGCTTGGGATTGATAGGGAATGGTCTAGGGATGATTGTGAAGCTATTGGAAGTGGTGGTTGGCCGTGGGTGGGGCGAAAACGGCGGTGGGAGGCCGGATTTCCCAAAAAGGAAAGCTAGCTCGTAGGAGCTGTTCCGGTGGTCGTTGGAGGCCGAAAATAGGTGGGTTAGGATGGCAAGGGACTGGTGATAAAGTGGTGAAGAAATGGTGGCCGGAGGTGGAGCGACGGCGGCGGATCGGAGCCAAAGCCGATCGGGCTTTAAAGAGGTTTTCCGGCCAAACGGCTGGCCGGATGGGGGTGAGTTTTGGTGGGAAGGTGCGCCAGAGGGAGGGGAGCCGAACGGTGCCGGCGGTGAGCCACACGGTGGCCGGACGGCGGCAAATCGAGGAGTTGAAGATTTCCGGCGTGAGGGAGAGAGAAGAGAGAGAGAGACCGGGGGGGTCGAGCGGGAAAGGAGAGAAAAAGAAAAAGAAAGAAAAAAGAAAAAAAAAGAAAGAAGAAAAAGAGAAAAAGGAAAAAGAAAAGGAAAAGAGAAAAGAGATGTAGGGAAAAAGATGAGGTCTAATCCTCATTCCGAGAAAACAACACTAAACCGCCGAAACGAGATTAAAAACCACAAAACAACTAAAAGAAATAAAACACATCAATTAAATTAAAAAAAAATAATTTTAAAACGCAAATAAATTAAAATAATAAACTAATATATTAATTAAAATAAAAACAACATTTTCAGCGAAAATACACTCAAAAGCGGGTCATCACACATCCACACCAGAAAATGCTTCTTATTCTGGACCACTTGAGCATCTCGCTTCCAGGGAACTTCCACACATCACACAGGCTCAAGGAGATCTCCCTCCTGCTTCTTTGACTCCAAGTGAAGATCCACCTCTTGTGCAACCTCCAAAGGCCCCAATATCTTTTTCAGATCAGGTAACTCCTACATCCTTTGCCCCCCCTTTATTTACTTCTGTCACCCAACCAAAAATTAAATTCCTTCCTCTCAAACATCACGTCCGAGAACCATAATCACTCAATCTATGAACAATATTTTTTGGCCAAAACAACTTCACAACACCACCAAGCACCCATTACCTGAACCACCCAAACCCTCTTGTATCAGTCAAGCCCTCAAAGACCCTCAATGGATCAAGGGAATGTCAGAAGAAGTGACAATTGTCCTTCATCATGAGGCGTGGGAACTGGTTCCTTCTACTCCAGAACCTTGTTGGGTGTAAATTTGTGTTTCGGAAGAAACAAAATCCAGATAGCACAATCAGTCGATATAAAGCTTGCCTAGTCACTAAAGGATTTCATCAATGGCCAAGTATTGACTACTCTCAAACATTCAATCCTGTGGTAAAACTAGCAACAATTAGGCTTCTTTTAACCTTTGCGGTTGTGAATGGCTGGTCTCTTCGTCAGCTAGACGTCAATAATGCATTTTTGGATGGTACTTTTGAAGAAATAGTCTTCATGCACCAACCTTCAGGATTTGAAGATCCATCTAAACCTAAGCATGTTTGCAAGCTCAAAAAGAGTATCTATGGTCTTAAACAAGCACCACGACGGGTGGTACAAGGCCCTTCGGGATGCACTTCTCAATTTTGGTTTTGTTCACTTGGCCACTGACACTTCTTTGTTCATTTATAAGTCTCATGCTATCTTGTGCTATTGCCTTGTTTATGTTGAAGAAAGAATTGTCATAGGCCACACTAAGCTTTGTGAATGACATTCTAAGAAAGCTTGGCTCTACATTCTCAGTCAAAGACATGGGCTCCTTGCATTTTTTCTTGGGAATAGAAGTGATTCCAATGCCACAAGGGCTCTTTCTGTCTCAACATAAGTACATTGGGGATCTCCTTTCACGAACCTCGATGGACAACGCTAAAGAAACACTCACTCCAATGTCCACTACAACTAAGTTTACGATTCAAGATAATTCAAAGCATGTCGACAACACTGAGTATCGCAAGACCATTGGAGCACTTCAATATTTGGGACTCACTCGCCAAGACATTGCCTTTGCACTCAACAGATTATCCCAGTTCATGCAAAAGTTGACAACAAATCATTGGGCTGCAGCAAAAAGGCTCCTCAGGTATCTCAAACAGACAATGTTTCATGGCCTTCTACTACAAAAACATGATCAATTCCAACTCAAGACATACAGTGATGCAGACTGGGCATCGACACTCGTGTTTCAACCACTGCTTTCATCACCTTCATTGGTCCTAATCCAATCTCATGGTCTATACGCAAGCAAAGGGAAGTCTCAAGATCATCAATAGAAGCAGAATTTTGGGCACCAGCAACTGCCACATCATAAATAGTTTCGCTTCATTCCCTTATCAAGGAACTTGGTCTCAATCTCAGAGAAGCACCTCAATTGTTATGTGATAATATTAGCACCAATCACTTCAGTTTAAATCTAGTCCAACACACGCGGATGAAACACATGGAAATCGATCTCCTCTTTGTTCGAGATCTTGTCAAGAAGGGAACTATTTGTGTGCATCACATCCATACCATCGATCAATTAGCTAATCTCCTTACAAAATCACTACCACGTTAGCACTTTCAAGTATTAAGATCCAAGATTGGCATTGCAGAAGGCACCTCCATCTTGAGGGGGCATATAAGGACATCTATTATTCATGTAGAAAATTAGCACCAGAATTTGTAACTGCATCCGACACTTTAATAGTTTTTTATTAGCTAGTTTAGGAAATCTGTACAGCTCATACTCTCCTACATGTACATATAAGTTGTTGTATGTTAGCATAAGTTTAGGAGTAATTTAAGTTTTTCAAATCTATATTTATATCTCCTCTTCTAATAGAAATGTCTGCGAATCATTTTCTTCATTCTTGTCTAAAACTCTATAACATTTGCCTTGTACTTATAACTTAGTGGTCTGTACTCTCTTTGTATATGAGATAAAAAAAAATATCGATAATTGAGATTAAATACATAAATTACATATTTATTAAAACTATTTAAATTCATATCATAATTTTATTGAAACCAGTCAATGAATTTATACTTTATACTATTTTATACATGATATTAAATACTTGAATTGCATTTTATATGATTTTTAATATTTTTTAACCACATTTGAACAATTGATTCATAATTATTATGAATTGCCCGATTTAATTTGTTGAACCAACTGATTCTGATTTTTTGAACCCTTTAAATTTGGACCCTTTCGTACTGTTGAACCTTGTACACTGTTGAGAACTATCCCCCCTTGACAATTCTCTTTCCACAACAAAAGGCTCCACCACTCTTGAAAAAGTATTGTATAAATCATTATTAATTCTCATAAATTTATGGCGACTGGTGGTCAAGCATGCATGACGCACTTGAAAGATTCTAAGAAACATACCTAATTGTTATACAAAAGCTGTATTCCAATGATCATTTTGTAGTGAACATCCATTTTTCTAAAATTATGACGTGGTGAGTAATGGCTCTCATTTGGTTTTGCATAATGAATGTCAGTGTACGACATATTTATCAGGCAGCAAACATGGTTACTGACTTTCTTGCGAAGAAGGGGATTTCTTGGATTTATTGGCAGTTTTGATTTTTGGGGAGAGGATTTTAGAGAGAGTGTTTTCTTGGGCTTGTACATACTGATAAATGGGGTCTTCCATATATTAAGGGCTCCAATAATGTGACGCCCCCAAATCCCCACGCCCGAACATGGGGAAATCGAGACGTCCGGATGGTGACAACCCGGGTCACCATCGTATCGACGGGTGCCAAGTGTGTGCAAAGGCAACATATGTGCACAAAGAAACACGCAGCGGATAACGAAAGTCATAACTAAGTACCAGAATTTTTTCTTAACGTAATACAAGCTGTTTAAAACATACATAAATAAAATATTACAAAAACACAAATACAGATTTAAACCAAATATAAAGCATAGCATCAGCAACCTGGCGGAGCCGCATCCTCGGGCTCAGCCTCCTCCTCTTCATCCTCAAACTCTGCACCAAAAGCTACGGAACCAAAAATGGTACCGCATGTAAGTAAAACCCAAACACTACTAGATAAAAATACATAGAACTCAAACAATATGCATGAAACATGCCCAATGCACAAAGCCCATAAAACATAATTTTTCCACACACGCCAAAAAACCCATTTGGCCCAAAAACACATCCTTTCCGAAAAACAAGCCAAAAGTCACATTTGGCCTTTATCCGACTCAAACCAGAATCCATTTTATCCGTATGCACCATGACCTCCCCCTAGGGGTCATCCGCACACCCTGGCTCCAGTGCCACACCGCAGAGTACCACTACGCATGTGACACCTAACGAGCGATGCCCAGTTCCACGCCCCGCGTGTTCGTAGCCAAGCATCCTCTAGCCCTCACTAGCGAAGGGCCACGGAGTCGGTGCGTAGAGCGATACCCGGTTCCGCGCCCAGCGCGTTCGTAGCCAAGCAACCCCTAGCCCCCGCTCCCGTCGTATAGCGACAACGCAGGGGACATCACTCAGTTTATTCTGCTCCCGAGTGACCAGAGGAGCTCCACCGGGATAACACCCCATCCCGGCTTGGGGTCGTGATACACACGCACCCGTAAGACCACTTACGCCAATACACAGGCTTTTCACACTATTTCACAAACACACATGCATGCACCATGCAATGCCATAACAATGCATAAAAATAATCCAACAACATAAATCAAATAAACAGGCTACTCCGTCCTCCATCCATCCGACCCCCGAACTCCTCGGACTCAGTCCGGAATCAACCAACCAGCAGATAAAATAAATTGAATGAGCAATATATATTTAAATCTGAAAATAGGTTTTGGAAAATACTTACAGCGCTATATGGCAATTTTAGAAAACACGCGACGTTGCAAACGGCGGAGAAAAAGCAACGTCACAGTGAAAATTCACTGTGGCCGTGGGTTGTGAAAAACCTACTTTTGAACGGGGACAAACCAGGGCTTGGGATTGATAGGGAATGGTCTAGGGATGATTGTGAAGCTATTGGAAGTGGTGGTTGGCCGTGGGTGGCGGCAGAAACGGCTGTGGGAGGCCGGATTTCCCAAAAAGGAAAGCTAGCTCGTAGGAGCTGTTCCGGTGGTCGTTGGAGGCCGAAAATAGGTGGGTTAGGACGGCAAGGGACCGGTGATGAAGTGGTGAAGAAATGGTGGCCGGAGGTGGAGCAACAGCGGCAGATCGGAGCAAAAGCCGTGCAGCCTTTGGAGGGCTTTTCCGGCCAAACGGCCGTCCGGATGGGGGTGAGTTTTGGTGGAAAGGTGCGCCGGAGGGAGACGAGTCGGCCGGTGCCGGCGGTGAGCAGCACGGTGGCCGGACGGCGGCAGGTCGAGGGGTTGAAGGCTCCGGCGTGAGAGAGGAGGAGAGAGAGAGAGAGACCGGGGGGGTCGACGCGGGGAGAGAGAAAAAAAAAAGAAAGAAAAAAGAGAAAAAGAAAGGAAAAAGAAAGAAGAAAAAAGAGAAAAAGGAAAAAGAAAAGGAAAAAGGAAAAGAGGTGTAGGGAAAAAAGATGAGGTCTAATCCTCATTCCGGAAAACAAAACTAAACCGCCAAAACGAGATTCAAAACCACAAAACAACTAAAAGAAATAAAACACAACATCAATTAAATTAAAAAAAAAAATTTAAAATGCGGATAAATTAAAATAATAAACTAATATATTAATTAAAATAAAACAATCATTTCAGCGAAAATACACTCAAAAGCGGGTCATCACAAATAATGTGGGGTGGTTACTTAGAATGAACTTGGGACCTGACGTGTATTTCGGTTTTTTGTCCTTGGTTTGATTTTATTCGGTATTAATCCGCCATAAGTGAGGGTTTTTAATAAAATTGGGGAGAGGGTCATTCTTGGACATGTGACCTTCAACTCTTTCTTAAAAAAAAAAAAAACTATACATGCAACTATCTTTTGTAATTTTATTTAAAATTGTGGTAGTAAAATTTAAAATTCAAATTACATAAAAATCTACGGATTATGATCACTAAAGATCCTAATATATAAGAATCCAACTACAACTTAGAAATGTGAAATGAGAAGTCTGTTCTCATTTTCTTTGTTTTGTCCTTTAGATAATAGATGATTACTATTAAAGTCGTGTTTTGTATGCCTTGGCAAGATTCTAACAATTCTGGCCAGGATCTTAACCTGCGAATACGAAGAATAAGGTGGGCTTGACATGGTCCGGGAAACTTCCGATGCAAAAATTAGTCTTTGTACCTGAAGTGTGGCTTTTATACAAAGTTCCCAGGGAACATTTTGTTCCCCATGTCAGAGTTAAGTTGTCTTGGCCACTTCTATCTTAGTCTAGATATCTAATGGGATATGGTTTTTTGAGGAAGAGCTTCCAATGCGGTGTGGCTCCTGGAATGGCACTTTCAATATAGCGTGGCATCTAGGGTGCGTCCTAGTGGTAGGCAAATAGCGCAGTCACTTCTAGTCTCTCCATTAGAGAACATACAGTTGTCCACATCATCCATTCATCTTCTGACGTAAGTCCATTAATGGGAGGTGCAACTGGAGATGTTAGAGTCGGCATGCTCCGTCTATCCCCCCTTATTCTGCTTCTCGTGCTATGTATCTTTCTTCCTCTGATGTAGCCTAGAGGGCTTGGCCCCTTTTGCTGCTCTAGGCGGTTGGAGGGAAAGGACTAATTTGAGATGGGCTTCACCATCTGGCTCAAGCCCGGCTTACCATCTGGAAAACAGTCCTCCAATTATGTTATTCACTCCATACATATTATAAATTAATATTTATTTTGCACTCTAAATAAAGAATAAAAATCTTACATCACAAATTACTTATATTTTCTATTTGCACACTAGATTTGACAGTTAAAATAAAAGAAAAACTGATTACGTAACATGAACGCCTAAATTAACCTAGAAAAATGAGTTCTATTAAAAAAAAAAAACCCAAGAAAAATGAGAATATGAAATTATTTAATGACGGTAGAATGGTAATCGCCATTGTACAGTGATTTCAGTTGGGGAGTTATATGAAACAATCATAACATACAGCATAAATTGTTACATCATGATGGAAGTTGAAAACTTTGTGATTCGGGATGCATATGAAATATGAGTAATAATTTGTGGGTGAACATAGTTTTTCCTTAAAATAAGTTATTGTTGACTTAAGGCAGTTGTTAACTTGTTAGTGTGATGACTGAAGATGGAGGGTGCAAAGTGATAAGTACTGTAGTCGTATCATGTGTGTAACCGTCAGAGTGTTGGAGCTAGCAGTGGCCGCATGTGGGACTCATGTGCAGCTTGCGCAGTGCGTGAGCCTCACTCTTTGGTTGAAAGGCACCTCTTCTTGGCCCATTTTGAAGATTGGCGCTTGAGGAACGTAGTGGTGTGGCATGCGTATGGATTTGGTGGCCAGAAAGTAAAAAATCGTCGATTTTCTAACCTAGTACTAAAGAATAAACAAAATAAAAATAAGTGAAAAGTGTTGCGCACATGGACGGAGGAAAGAGGATGGAGAGAGAGAGGATCCTTTTATTCTAAGCAATTCATTAATATAAAAGGATCAAGATATATAAGGAATGGTTGAAGTTCAACGACAAACACTATAACGCAAAAAACAATGCAAATAAAAGAAAAACAAAATGGACTAAGGGACCAAAAGCTTGGTCTTTTTAAGTTTCATTAAAATTAGGGATGTAAATTTTAACTGGTAAACCAGAAAATGGGTCCGGACCGCACTGAACTAGTGAAATTGGTCTGGTTTTTGACTGGTCTAGTTCGGAACTGGTTTCATGATCTTTAGGACCGGACCAGTTCACTATAATATATATTTAAATTAATTTTTTGAATATTATATATAATATTTTTTATATTATAAATAATATTTATATATAATAATATAAATTATAATTATATATAAGATAACGTTATTGTTATTATAATTTATAACTTAAAACTTTAATCTTAAACATAAAAATTTATTTAATCGTATGCAGTTTTTTATAGCAGATTTTTTTTTAAATAGCAGAATTCTTTTATAAAGCAAGTTTTTGATAGCAGAATTGTTTTACATAACAGAATTCTTTTATAAACAGATTTTTGTAAATAGTAACAAATTTTTAATAAAACAGATTTTTTAAGTAGTTTTTTCTTTTTTAAAACATATTTTTTTATGAGAAATTTGCATTTTATTAAAACCGGACTGGACACTAGTAAAACCGGAGGTACCAATTTAGGAGAGTAATTGGTGCGTAATTGGTTTTAGAAAATATAAAACCGGTACATCTCGGTTTGGTCCTAAATTTTGGCCAAAACCAGACCAGACCAGACTGGTTACACTCTTAATTAAAACTCAATCACTACAAGAAATTTGATTTTTAGGGACGAAATAAATTGTCTCTAAAAATACTTTTAGAGATGAAATTTCATCTCAAAATATGGAAAACCTTATAAATCCGTTCGAACCGAAGATTCTGGGACGAATTAGATCGTCTCCAAAAGTCTAAACCGTTTGAACTAATAAATTTTAATTCAAACAAATAATTAATCTATTCGAATACAATATAATAGGTTCGAATGAATATTACCTTGTTCGACCGGTATTATTTAATTGTAATAATATATAGTTAAAATTGTAATAATACATATTTTTTCTATTAATTTTTTATAATTTTCAAAGTAAAGAAAAATGTCTATATATTATATATTATGATTTGCAATGAATTAAAATATTTACGAATTCATAAATTAATTTTATGTAATTAATTTAAAAATATTTTAGTTAAATAAATATGACTTTAAAGATAGTGTCATTTCTTCTATTATCGTGAACATTAAGTATAATGAAAAGAAAATATAATTAACAATAAAGAGGCTAGCAAACACTAAGACTAAATACTATACATTAATTACATCCCAAAAGGAGTTAGACGTTCTATACAACATAAAAAAAAAAGTAAAATAATAACTAACAATATCTATTTGTTAAGTAAATCAAAATCCTCCTATAAGGTATATAAGCGTCCATCCAGGTCCTTAAGCTTCTCCATAATGGGCTCAATGAACTCCCTCAATATAATTTGGTGGTGCTCCGTCAATATAGCTCATACCTCATCCGGAGTAGCCCCAGCAGGCTGGCTCTCAACAGGGATAACAGCAGTAGAAGCTGGATCAGTAGGCAGAGGCAAATCCTGTACTGCATGAGTTTTCAGCAAGTGACCCTTGCTCTTGCTGAATGTGATCTTGTTAACGGGCCCCATCTATGGCAACTTCCACTCAGTCGAAGTCACTGTAACCCCCGATTGGAGTAGGAGGTTAGATATCAGCAGTGCAAATGGTAGACTACCTCCACCAAAATAGCGTGAGTCTGTTCGAATCCGTAGGAAGAAATATAATGCCAAATCAATTGGCTCCCCCTATGCTATCCGTATCAAAAATCTGGCCCGCTCCATCCCGAAATCAGTCTTGTGTTTTTTCAGATAAATTTTATACCTGACAATCAGATTAAGCATTTTGAAAAATACTATATAGTTAGCCGAAGGGTCTCGCACTAGCTCACGAACCTGATCGTCTTTGAGACTATCATCAGGATCCTCATCATCACTCTCACTATCATTCGAGCCAGCATCCTGCTCTACAGTCTCTACACCAGGCACTGGCGATGAGGATACGCCTGGTGTGTCCTCTCCAGATGGTGCAGTCACTGCTCTCACTGCTGTTGCTGTAGGATATGCACTGGGCTCCCACTGCAGATCAAGAAACTCAGCAATAACACAGGGAGAGAAGATAATACTCACTCCCTGGACTACTAAGTTGTAGCACAGAGCATCACCAAACTACTCTCCCATGGCATGGTAAAACTCATCAATCATCTTAGGATATGTTGTGCCCCTTTGTCGACAGATCGGGGTCCATCCACGATCGATGATGATGTCATGTATGTTTCGTCCCTCTCAAGTGAGATCACGAAAGTCATCTAGAATGATCTCCCACTCAAATAGTATAGGCCTCATGGCAGGCTGAGAAGGAGCTGCTTCGCTACTTTGGCCTGTCTGGGGTCGGGAACATATTCTTCCGCTGCTGCTTGCCATTAGTATACTGTTGATCTACAAAATAATTATGTAATCTAATTAAAGTGAAGAATTTTGATGATGTTGTGCTGTTTGGCAACTGCTTATTCGAATGGATTCCAATCCGTTCGAATAAGGGCTGGCAAATATCATCTTTAGTTAAAGTTTTAAATTCAATTTGAATGGCCTAAAATTCCATTCGAATGACGTTAAATTCCATTCGAATGGAATTTAAAGTCATTCGAATGACCTTAAAATCCATTCGAATGACCTCATAAAACTCCATTCAAATGACCCTAAATTCCATTCGAATGAAATTATATTCCATTCAAATGACATTAAATTCCATCCGAATGGCCTTGAATTTCATTCAAATGAAATTTTGGGTCATTCGAACGGAACTGAGCCAAATAGACATGGCTGAGTCGACTCAGTCCTGAATCTACAATTCTTGGATTCACCATAATCCAAGATTTTAATCGGTAGAAATGATTTAAGAGTGAAGCCCCATCATTTCTACCAATTACGTTTGTGTCATTTGGCTCCAAAACAATAAAATTGGGTCGGATTGATTCAAAATCCGACCCCCTCAAAACCAACCGAAATTTTCAAAAAATAACAACCCTTTAAGCTAGATGAGGACCCATACCTCTTGTTCTTGGAGATTTGAGGACTTGGTCGGAGTTGGTGGCGATGTTGTGGCTGCAAACAGCAGAGGATTCGATCTGACGGTTAGAATGAGAGAGCACGAAATGAATGGAGAAGAAACTGTATCGCGACTTATATAATGGGTATACATTCGAATGAATTATATAATAACGAGAAAAAATATATATAAGTACAACAGGTAAAAAAATACATTTTATATTACTAATACTAGTACATAATACTAATATTAGTACTAATAAAAAATTTGTGGACTACTATATATAATATAATATATATTAGATAACTATATTATATAGTATAGAGTATTTAATTAAAAACCTATATATATTATAAGTAACTAGTATATATATAATACTATATATAATACTATATATATTATAAGTAACTAGTATAAAATAGTATTGTGTAAAGCATTGCATTATAAAGTAATATACTAAGTATATAGTAAAACATTGCATTAAATATAAGTATAAAATACATATATTTAATATACTTAGTTTGTATATTAGTAATAAACTAAGTACTTAGAATATATTATAAAGTATTATAGTACTATCAGTTTTCATATATTTATGCTATTTGTACTATAATATCACTTAGTATTATACTATTAGTGATACTTAGTATTATACTTATAGTCATACTAATTATAAGTATAACACTATTAGTGATACTAGATAAAATATATACTATTGGTAATACTTAATATTATAGATTTATAAGAAATTTAGTATTATACTATTAGTGACACTTAGTATTATATAGTGTATATAGTTTTAACATATACTAATAATAATGTTGGGTGTATTATGTGTATATTTATATATTACTATAATTATCTGTTCGAACGATTTTTTTTTGTTTGGAGGGAAAATTTGCGCCAAATTATCGGTATATGCTAGAGAATATTCCTTTTTTTTGTTCGGACTCTAATATTATTAGTTCGAATAGGAAAATATTGTGGGAAAAATTCACGGTTTTTTTATTTTTGGGTTCGAACTTCTAAAAAATCCGTTTGAACGAAAATTCACATATTATTAACCCGGTCCTTTCACTTCATTTTCATTCGAATTGAAGTTTGAGAGAGAGAGTGTGGCAGAAGGCTTTGAGAGACTGTTGTGGAGAGAGAAAGCTTGAAAGAAGTGAGAGAGAAGAGATTCTTGAGAGAGAATAGAGGTGCACAAGAGGTAATATGTTTTACTTTGTTATTTTTCATTCCGAATTTCGTTTACACTTATCTTGTTATTTGTTGCATTTATTCCTGAGATAGAATAGAGGTTTAATATATTTTATGCATATATCGGTATTGTGTATTGATTTTTTATTGGATTGCAAAAATTATAGAGGTAAGTTTTTATAGTTTTCTAAGTTATTTCATAATCATATTTAGGGATAATCATATAGTTTTCAATGTATTGTATTGAAATATGCCATCATGTATGTGAAAATTGGGTTTTGTGGTTCAGTTTTTTGCTCTGTTTCATGACTGGTTTCTTTTTTGGTCCCATTCGAACAATCTGAATCCCATTCGAATTGAATTTACCCAGTTCAAACGAAATCTGACTCGAATAGAATTCCATTTGAACATTTGGAGTGTTTGTTCGAACAATATCAAACCCTTTAAGCACCCTAATTAAAGTGATTAATATTTAAAATATACATAGTAAAATATTTAATTAAAGAATTATAATGTATAATTGAAAATATTTAAGTACTCTAATTAAATAGATTAATACATAAAATATAATTGTAAAATATTTAATTAAAAAATTATAATGTATAATTGAAAATATTTAAGTACTCTAATTAAAATGATTAATACTTAAAATATACTTATAAAATATTTAATTAAAGAATTATAATGTATAATTAAAAATATTTAAGCACTCTAATTAAAATGATTAATACTTCAAAATATACTTATAAAATATTTAAGTAAATAATTAGAGGGTCGACTTCAAAATCTTTAAGTTCCCATCATGTATACTTGTAATGTAATTTTGCAATGTATTTGTGATTTGGAATGTGATTGTAACAATTGTTATGTTTACTACTGAGCTATTGGATTTTCTAGTTATTTTACATGCAGTTAAACTTTAGACTCGTTCTAGAGTTGTGGCCAAACATTCTCTTAAAGAATGTTTGGGTACAACTCTTGAATTTTTCAAAGTGGACAGTTTGGGATTCTAATGATCTATATGGCATATATATTCAGTTAAAACTCCTGTGTTAGTCAATTAAAATTTTGGTTTAGCATTTTCTTACATTTTTCGAGTATGTAGTTCGTAAGTTTCTCGGCCCATGAATAGGGTCGACGACTTATTGTGACTAGCATACTTAGAGAATTGTAAGGAAATGCTGTCGAAATTTTTACTAACATACGAGTTTTGGACTGAGTATATATGCGATATAGATGATAGTCTCTCGAATGGGATAAGACCAACTACCATAAAAATAGATTGTAATTAAACACGTGTATTATAATAGTTCCTTGATAGTGTTTATTCCATGAATTGGGTTTTTTATAGATTGATAAGAGTTGGATGTTGTTGGGAGATAGACTTAATCGAGACTATAAGCAATATGCACAAGGGGTGAAATCTTTCTTAGAATTTGCTTGTGGGAGTGTTGATAGTCGAGGATTTATAAGATGCCCACGCAAGAAGTGCAAAAACCTTAGTTCATATAATATGATCGTAGTAGAGGATAATTTATTCGTAAATGGAATTGATCCTAAATACTCACATTGGGTTTTACATGGCGAACCATTTCTTAAAGGAGTTAGATTTGGCAGTCATCTCAATCAGATGGACGAATGTAACGAGATCGACACGGAGGACATAAATGTTGATGTTTCTGATGATAGTTATGATAATGGAGAAGATATGATTGAAATATTAGGGGATCTTGGCGCAGGCATATTTGGTGCCAGGGATGGAGAATGAACATCTACACAATCATTTGAGGGAAGTGAAGACTTTGGATCACTGTGGGAGGATGCACAACGAGAATTGTACGAAGGGTGCACCCGTCATAGCAAGTTGTCATTCACTGTCAGGCTGGTCCATATTAAGTCTATTTGTCGTATTTATGCAAAGGCCATCGATATGCTGCTTGAATTATTTAATGAGGCTCTCCCACAGGATAACGTAGTACCTCAAAATTTTTATGAAGTGAGGAAATTGAAGCCAGGGTTAGGATTTGATTATAATATCATCCACACATGTAAGAATGATTGTGTTCTCTTCTGAAAGCAATATACAGAATTTGATTCATGTCCAGTGTGTCATGAGTCAAGATGGACATCAAATAAGTGTAATGTACCCCATAAAGTGCTAAGACATTTTCCGTTGATTCCTTGACTTCAGAGATTGTTTACTTCCGGGATGACTATGACAAATATGACTTGGCATCACACAGAAGAAGTTCAAAATGATCAATTCCTCATGCATCCTGCAGATTCCTTACTGTAATACCCCATTTTTACGTGTATTTTCACTGAAGGAACTTTTTAATTTAATTATATATTAGTTCTTTTATTTTAAATTATTGTATTTTAAATTGGTTTTATTTTATTTGATGTGATGTTTAATTTATTTTAGTCGTTTTACGGTTTCTAAAATCGTTTTCGTCGGGTCAGTTTTTGGACTCCGGAGGTGAGGACTGGACCTCATTTCTTTCCCTCATCTTTTCTTTTTCCCTTTTCTTTTTCTTTCCTTTTCTTTCTTTTTCTTCTTCTTTTTCTTCCCCGGTTTTCTCCTCCCGCACGCACGAACTCCCTCTCTCTTCACTAACGCCTTCCAACTTTGGCCGCCCAGTTCGCCGTCGTGCAATGCACCACCCCCACCGGTCGACACCCCTCCAACCGTTGATCACCCCCACCAATTTTCAGGCCAACCCATGCAGCCCTTAGCTGCCATGCACGGCTGGAAGTCACAGCACCAACTCTCCCTTCTCTCTCTATCGCCGGTTGCTTCCTCAGCCCAGAATCGCCGCTCGCCGGCGACGTGGCAGACACCACCCACCCAGTTTTCTTCCCCTCCGACCGATGAACATCCCCACCAATTTTCACCTCCATCCGAGCCACCGTTAGCTGCCACGAGCTCCTCCAAGCAGCACGGTTTTTGTGCTTTCCCGCCCCCGTCGTTCCCCTCCGGCCACCATCTCTTTACCACTTCATCACCTACCTCTTGCCGTCCTAAACCATCCATTTCTGACCCTGATCCGTTGCCGGAGTAGCTCCCATGAGCTCACTTCCTTTAGCTTCATAAACATCTTAAGGCCATTCCCTATCAATTTCGTGTCTTTGTTTGTCCCCATTCGAAAGTGGGTAATTTATTACCCAAGGCCAAAGTGTAAAATACACTGTTACGTTGCTTTTTCTCCGTCGTTTGCAACGCCGCGAGCTTTCAAAAAATACCTTATAGCACTGTAAGTATTTTCCAAACTCTACTTTTAGATTTAAATATATTTTACTCTTACAATAAATTATTGGACTGGTTGGTTGATTCCGGACTGAGTCCGAGGAGTTCGGGGGTCGGATGGATTGAGGACGAAGTTGTTTGGTTGATGTTGATATTTGTTTGAGATATTTGTGCCTTGATGTTTGCATTGTATAGTGCACACATGTTCATGTTTAAAAAGGGAAAACTGGGTTTTCATGTAGTTGCATGCATGTACACGTGTTTGTAAAATGAAAACTGGGCTTGTAAGCGAGAAATTATTTGTGGAATAATGTGAACGATTGGATTGATTAGTTTGAGTCAGAGGTATGAACAGGGACGGTGGTAGAATCCCGCCGGTGGTTCCCGCCTACAGTGCACGCGGCGTAGGGATGGTGGTAAGCAGGGACGGCGGTAGAATCCCGCCTGTGATTCCCGCCTACGGTGCACGCGTAGGGAAGGTGGTGAGCAGGGACGGTGGTAGAATCCCGCCTGTGATTCCCACCTACGGTGCACGTGTAGGGATGGTGGTAAGCAGGAACGGTGGTAGAATCCCGCCTGCGATTCCCATCTACAATGCTATGATGGTTTGGTTTTAGGGCCATTATCGGGGATAATGGCGAGGTTATGTTTAAAATGAATGTTTTGGGCCAAAATGAGATTTTTGGTGTGCGTGGGAAAAATGTGGTTTTATGGGATATGTGCATTTGCATTCTTTCATGCATATTGTTTGAGTTTTAATGTGTTTTTATCTTGTGGAGTTTGGATCTTTACTTACCTGCAGCACCATTTTTGGTACCGTAGATTTTGATGCAGAGATCGAGGAGGAGGAGGAGGCCGAGCCCGAGGATGCGGCTCCGCCGGAGTATTGAGTTGGAGTTTATGCTTGGTAGTTGATTTTGAAACAATATTTGTAGTTTGTAATATTTTAATATGTATGATTTGAACAGCTTTGTATTTAAACTAAGAAAAAAATTCTGGTACCTAGTTTATGACTTTGCTATCCGCTACGTGTTTCTTCGTGCACATTTGTTGCCTATATACACACTTGGCACTTGGCGATAGGGTGGTGACCCGTGATGTCACCATCCGGACGTCTCGATTTCCCCATGTCCGTATGTGGGGATTTGGGGGCGTCACAATTACAATGGAAGAAATTTGATGATGAGTATCCGTGGTTTGCCAAATAACCTCGTAATGTACGTCTTGGTTTAGCAACTGATGGCTTTAATCCATTTGGCAACATGAGCACCTGGCCTGTCATATTAATGCCTTATAATTTGCCACCATGGAAGTGTATGAAGAATCCTCATTTTATGATGACTCTATTGATCCCAAGGCCAAGGTCACCAGGAAATGAATTAGACCTATATTTGCAGCCAATGATGGCAAAGTTGAAAGAGTTGCGAGAACGAGGTGTCAATACATATGATGCGGCCTTGTCGCGTGAATTCAAGATGCATGCTACAGTACTTTGGACAATAAATGATTTCCCAGCATACGGGAACTTGTCTGGGTGGAGCACAAAGAGAAAAATGGCTTGTCCAGTTTGTAACAAAGATACACAGTCTCAGTGGTTAACGAATGGCCGGAAATTATGTTTCATGGGACACCGTCGATATCTACCTCATGATCATAGATGGCATTCAAATAGAACAATGTTTGATGGAAGGGTTGATCACAGGTCATCACCGCCAGAATATTCTGGTGGTGATATTCTCACGCAATTGGAAGATGTTCCAGACAACAGATTTGGGAAGGATGCAAGATGTCGAAAGAGGAATGACAAAGAGTGTAATTGAATTGGACAATAAAACATATTTTTTTTGAGTTGCCATACTGGTCTACCTTGACACTGCGTCACAATCTAGACTATGTACATTGAAAAAAATATATGTGAGAATATTTTGGGCACCCTGATGTCAATACAAGGGAAGACAAAAGACTACAGTCAACCCTCGTAAAGATTTGAAAGAGTTGGGAATAAGATCCGAGTTGCATTTGCAAGATACTAGGCCGTCAGCTTATATTCCCCTTGGATGGTATACACTTTGAAGTGATGAGAGAAAGACATTCTGTGACTAGTTCATGACAATCAAATTACCTGATGGTTATGCTTTGAACATGTCAAGATGTGTCCGAACTCATGATTGGAAGATAACTGGTCTCAAAAGTCACGACTGCCATATATTTCTGCAGCGATTGTTGCCAGTTGGTGTGCACAAAAAGCTTACTCTAGATGTTCGTACATCTCTCACAGAATTAGGGCGATTTTTCAAGAGTATTTGCAGTAGAATGTTGAAAGTTGTTCAATGTATTTTCGTGGGGTTGATACTAGATTTACGAGACCAGATCGAAATTATTAAGGTGGACAAATGGGAGTTTCATCAGCTTTTATCGTGTTTTTCTAGAAAGTACATCCCATAGGTGCACAAGGGGGCTATGACCTATGTGGGCGAAAGTTTGAAAGAGCTCAATGGTATGTCTTGAATAACTGTAAAGAGATTGAACACTATTTGAGGTTAGTGATGATCATCTAATTTAATAGTATTTTTAAGTGCATTTATAATAATATAGTATATATTTATAGAAATTAATAGTTCACATTAACATACGCAGAGAACATATACAACTACTTCGCACGAATGGTGTGACTGACGTAGAAAATACGCACGAAAAAGAATTTGCCTCGTGGTTTGAATATACGGTATTACTAAAAAAAACATACACAATTATTTTGACCTTTATACCTTGAATGTCACCATATTTATATATGATATTGATATAAGTAGAATAATATTTATTTATGTAGGTTGCATCGAAATATAGTGAACATTCAGCTGAAATCTCACTAGAAGTGTATTCTTTGGCATGTGGTCCATCTAAGTGGGCCATCCAATATTCAGGATGTTTGGTGCCTGGATATAGATTTCACACAGCAGACAGAAAACAATATAGGAAAACTCAAAATTGAGGAGTCATAGTCGAAGGAATCCATGGGAATGATAATATCGATTTTTATGGAATTTAGGGAGATATCATGGCTTTAAAGTATGTGGGAGGATATATGATTTGATTATTTAAATGTAATTGGTGGCATGTCTCAAATCCTAGGTTGGGAGTGCGTAAGGATGAATATTTTGTAAGTATCAATACATTGGCATTAAAGTATGTGGGGGGATATATGATCTGGTTATTTAAATATAATTGGTGGCATGTCTCAAATCCTAGGTTGGGAGTGCGTAATGATGAATATTTTGTAAGTATCAATACATTTCACAAATGGTATGAGGATGATCCTTTCATTCTCGCATGCCAAGAAAATCAAGTTTTTTATTTAGATGATCCAGAATTCGAAAATCCATGGTAGGTAGTCGAGAAGTTTGCACCAAGAAATGTATATGATTATATTCCAGAGGCAGACAAATCACATGAAGAAGTTGATAGTCCTGACCATGAAGAAGCATATCAAGAAAATGAATTAAGCATCAATCTATTTGTTGATCTAAGCCAATATGACATGGTCCCAGTGCGCAGAGAAGATGTTCAACCCGTAGTAATTGAAGGTGACATGTCAGAAGAATATGAATCAACTGAAATATCTACTGAGAATGAGAGCGACTGGTCCAATAAAACTGATACTGAATGATTTTCAAGCAGATATTTGTGTAGGTATAATTCTTATAAAAATATGAAATGTATGTTGTTTCAATAATAATTTCTTATAATTTCAAACAGAAATGCCTCTTAAACGCATAAGAACACGTGAGCCATCCCCACCACTTACTAACTCCCCGTGTGGTTCACCTGCCAACAATGGTGGGCCAACATCCCAGAACCAGAACAATGTATTTTATCACTGTATATCTTTCAAATAAAATAATTTAATTAAAATATATGCTTTAATTATTGTATATATAACTGTTGTAAACCAGCGCCGAGTTAGAGGCATTACGAGGGGTGTTTGCATAGACAAAGTAAGGAAAGTGGATAAAATTAAAGTTGATATACTTTATGATCACACCAGCGGCTCTAGGGATTCGGCAGCTTGGCTTGCTTCTTATGTTGGTACACTTACTCGCACGTATCCACCGATGGCTACATCCTCCTGGGCTAAATTTTCCCAAGATGTGAAAGACCACATCAAAAATCGTTGCTTGGTAATAAGTTACTTTGTATAACATTTTTATTTAAATAACTTTTGAAATTATACTAATTGTGTATAATTTTTTGAAGGACAAATTTGAACTAAATTTTGGTCGATGAGAGGATCGACTAACGATTGAGGAACTGATGTCGAGTGCATTCCGGAGGTACAAAGGTCGATGCCATGCACACTAATAGAAGTTCAATACTACGACAGAGGCGCATTAAAATCCATTTCAAGCAATGCCACCAAACGAATGGGAGAAAGTTTGTGATTTGTCTGAAAATCCTGCTTATCGGGTAATTTTGCTGCTATCTTTTTTTAATAATATATGATAGATGTATTAAACATAAAATTATAATACTTTTTTTTAGCAATGGAGTACGATGAACAAAGTAAATAGATCAAATTTAACGATACACCATCATACGGGTTCTCAATCTTTTCATCGTTTGTAAGAAAACTGGTTAGTTATTTTAGTCCCCATTAAATATTAATATATACACTTTTCTACTTTGAATTCTGATATTGATTTTCATTTTACAACAAGAAAGTCGTGTTGACTATGATCTGACCCAATTGTATGCTAAAGCACATAAAAATTGTGATGGTGTTTGAAGCAAT
This sequence comes from Carya illinoinensis, assembly GCF_018687715.1. Classification (NCBI taxonomy): domain Eukaryota; kingdom Viridiplantae; phylum Streptophyta; class Magnoliopsida; order Fagales; family Juglandaceae; genus Carya; species Carya illinoinensis. Next base: position 36,860,160 of record NC_056754.1, read on the forward strand.
CCTGAGGCAGAGGCAAATTATGTAAGTTTAAGTTTATTTAATTCCATTGTCTAAAGATATTTTTGTTAACTATACTAATTTTAATGTTTTTCTTTTTGTAGGACAAGATGATATCTCTTAAAGAAACTCCTGTGGATCCATCTGATGAATCATTTGCCAACGATGCTCAAATCTTTTCTCAAGTTCTTGGATCACGTTTTGGATATTTGAGGGGCTTAGGAAGTTGCGTGAAGCCATCCTCAACATCGTTGATTATGCCCAAAGAATAACGCAGTAGTTGTAGCACAGCTTTGGGGTGTCGATTCTACAGGGAGACAAATTGAAAGAATAGCAAGAGGAACGAAGAAACTAAAGAAAAATATTAAATAAGTAATGGAGAATAAAGATTAATTTTAAATGTAAATTAAAGTGAAGCAAAGTGATTAACGGAAAAAGTACTCAAATTTGACGAACAGTAGAGCGTCGGGAATCCCTTGCACAAATCCGGTATTTTAATTATTCTTAATTCATTAGATAACTCAATTAGGAACTCTATTCCCGAAATTCTCAATCGGAAGGTATAGATTTATAAACCAAAATTAAATCAAATTTAACCATTTGAAAAAACATTCAGCACTTTTAAAAAACGTAAATTATTACCCCTATTGAGAAAATCCAATGACAACAATATACTCAGGGAGCGATATTGCAGCAAAAAAAACTAAATCAATATAGATAAATAATTGATCCAAAAATAATCAAAGAACTAATCCATTCAATAGAAAAAACATGACTGAATCCATAAATAGAATAAATTCTACGATTATTCAGAGTAGAAAACATCAACGATGAATTGAGAATGATAAAACAAAAGAGTTTTAACAATTGAAGATCAAATACATGAATTAAAAATAAATTATAAATACCATCTAATGTGCAAGTTCATCCCTAACTCTATTTGAGAATTTAGTTACCCATAAATATATTAGACAACAAAAATTTCCAGAGAAAACTGAAGCGAACAGTGGCCATGGAAGTGATTTTCTCCTCTCTTCAGATCTGCCTCTTGTGCCTCCTCCCTCCTCCATTTCGTGCTAATGATATGCTTATATAGGGTATGAAAGAAACCCTAATGTCCTCTTAATTTCTGCATAAAAAAATCGCCTAAATTTTAGGACATAACTTGGCAGCCACGTATGCCCTTTAGGAGTTCGAATTTGGAAATCCTTATTAGAGACAAAGTTATATCTCTTTAAGATAGATTTCTAATGCATTAAGAATCTCATCAATCCGATATGTGAGTGAAAAGATACAGTCAAAAGACTAAAGTATGTCCAGACTATCTCTTAGCAAATTTCGGACTTGAACTTCTTGTGGTTTCATTTTGTGATTTTTTTCTTTTTCTTTTGTTCCAAATTGCTCTCAAACCCCATGAATGTCCTTCTTTTGAATTTGATTGGGCTTGACTTGCTCTTTTATAAACTCTGAAATTAGACATAAAAAAAGCTGCTTAGGAGTATCCCAACGCAAATAGAAATTCAATTTAAGAATACACATTAATTCCTATGATTTCTATTCACATTTAAGCATTTTAGTCCAATAATAGGGTATTTAGAGTGCACTTTCGCACACTCATCACACCCCCCAACTAACTCATTGCTAGTCCCTAGCAATTTTCATGTCAAAACAATGAAAGAGACCAAAGAAAATCACACATAAAGGCCATCAAGTCACACTTTCGAGATTCACATATCAAAACAATCTAAGGAATCCAATAACCCATCAAGATCAATCCACCTATAGCAATCCATAGAGTGTGTGTGTTCTCCAAGCCATAATCATCGTACCACTAACCTTGACACATGCAACATCAAGAACATCTCAAGCAAAAGGTTCAACTCCATAACTCACGGGTATAATAGTGTTTCGTGTAAGGGCTCTCTCTATGGAGTTGACAATGGGTGTATACACACTCTCATGGAAAATTAGCCAATTATGTACAAGCAACAAGCAAACATTGATCTTATGATAGGAACACTAACAAATGAGACTTCCAGCAGTCTTTCCAACAGGTTACTTAGAATCAGAATGGTCAACACAAAAGGTTGTAATGTGGCTTGGTTTCGGGACTATATGAAAAAAAAGGATGAAAGGGATTCAAAAACTTCCAAGTACATACAAAGGGAATTTTATTAAATAACTCAATAGGTCGCACTTCTCACTTGATGTACTCTCCAACTTTTCAGATCATCAAATAATAATGCTTTTCCTTCTTCTTCCTCTTTTTTTTTTCAACAATTTGATGAACAAACACATGCCACTTTTGTATTCTTTCCATTTCTACTAACTTTTTTTTTTCAGAGCTCACTCAATTGAACACTTTGCAACTTGTACTCTTTTTTTTTTTTTTTTTTTATTCTGTCGTCTTCTTTTTTTTTTTTAATTGAAAATGATAAAATAAAAAAAAAAGAGAATGCAAATTCCACACCTAGTATACACTTGGAAGTAAAAAGGGTAAGAAAATCAGTGTATAGGTTATACTCCAATGCGGAGAGGCATGGATGATATGGGCATATGAAAAGAAAAGTCTGCATGTGTTTAGCTCAAAGTTGGCTACTAGGGGTCTATGATGGAAAATGATAGCTTGAAAGGCTCAAACGTTAATCCTAAGTTGACCTTCGTCATATCCTAAGTATATCCATCATCGTACCACAAATCATGTAATGATATTCTCAAAAGAAGTGCCCAATTCAACAGATCAATGAACGCTTATCACAATTTACTGCATTTGTATGCTCTCAGTCCTCTCCAAACTCACATAAATACTTAAGCAAAAGAGTTCTCTAGCTACATGTGTCAAACCACCATCTTACCACAAAATTTGGATAAGTGCATTAAGGGTTCTGTGAATGCTTCAGCAAAAATGATTATGGTGGGTTTGGTGAATTCACGAAGATGGGTATGAATGAGAATGAGTACACATGTGAAAATGATGCACATGTGATGCAAATTAAAAAAAAAATTTGACACATGAAAATATGCTACAGAGTTCCAGCAAGCATTTTAAATACTGAATTTGCACCACCACCACCCCCAACTTAAATGAAACATTATCCTCAATGTTTAAGAATCAAAATTGAATGGGGAGTAACTGAAAATGGTAGAATACACTTGATGAGTGACGTGGGTAGCTCGCTAAACACCAAAGATGGTAACTTGAAATGAGGAAATGAAACTATCCTGCAATAAAAAACAAAGAAAACGACAGTAAACAAAAAGGAAAAGAAAGAAAATAAGAAAAAAAACAAAAAAAAAAAACAAAGCAAAACAAAATAAATAAAGAAAAACATACCTGGTTGGTGTGGTCGAGGTTGATAGACTGGATCCACAACTGGAATGTATTCCACTTCCAGAACTTGCCTATCAATTAATACTTTAAGGCGTTGACCATTTACTTTAAAGATCCGACCATCTTTAGGATCTTCTATTTCGAACGCCCCATTTACAAAAACATTCCTTACTAAAAATGGGTCAGTCCACCTAGACCAAAGTTTTCCTGGGTGCTTATGGAGTCTAGAATCATATAAAAACACTCGATCATTAAGCTTAAACGTTTTTCTCAAAATATTTTTATCATGAAACACTTTCATTTTTACCTTATAGACTTTATACTTAGGCAAAGGTTTCAATTTAACTCTTGGTGCTTTCATACTTACAGGAATTTGTTTTCCACATTTCTTAGGCAACTCCTCAAATTTCTGTTGCCAAACCTGTATGCCATAATCCTGAGTTTCAACAAAAACAGCACAAATATCAATAACATCAGATGAATCACTAACAGATGTATTAAACTCAGAATTCACAAGGGAATATTCAAGGGGATCAAAATCATGAGTTGTGTGAACTCCCTTGTCTATGAGTGTGTCAATCATATACGTTTGGTGGCACTCGTCATCTGTTGGCTGTTTCTCAATATGGAAAATGTTGACCTCGATAGTCATGTTTCCAAAAGATAGCTTCATCAACCTATTCCTGCAATTTATAAGTGCATTAGCCGTAGCAAGGAAAGGTCTACCTAATATGAGAGGAACCTTAGAGTTAGATTCAACAACTGATTGAGTGTCTAAAATTAAGAAATCAACAGGATAATAAAACTTGTCAATTTGGATCAAAACATCCTCAACTATCCCTCTCGGTTTCTTAACTGAACGATCAGCCAACTGAAGCACAACAGAAGTAGGCTTAATTTCACCCAAACCAAGCTGCAAATAAATGGAATAAGGCATCAAATTAACACTAGCTCCTAAATCTAGCAAGGCTTGCCAAAACTCATGATTTCCAATATTACATGCAATGGTTGGACAACCAGGATTCTTGTACTTAGGAGGAATTCGCTGTTCAATTAGAGCACTAACTTGCTCTGTCAAAAATGTTGTCTTCTTAACATGGTGCTTCCTCTTAACTGTATACAAATCTTTAAGAACTTTTACATAAGTGGGAACTTGTTTAATAACATGCAAAAGAGGAAGGTTAATTTTTACCTGCCTGAGGTTCTCCAAGATTTCATTACTAGGATCCAAAGTTTGCATACCAGATTTTAAAGCTTGAGGAAATGGTACCTTAACTGGACTCTTGATTACCTCGGCATTCTTGGGGAACTCGGTACTATCATTGCTTTGTTCCTCTTCAACATCCTTTGGTTTATCAGTTGTTTGGATGTGTAAGGACTTACCACTTCTTGTCACAATGGCATTGACTTCTTTCAAATTTTTTTGTGCCATATGCTGACCTTGGGGTGCGGATTGAGCTTAAGAAGGAAACTTGCCATGCTCATTCACACTCAAGGAGCTCATTATCTTGGATATATGACTCTTTATCTCTTTCTTTTCTTCAACAACCTGCATAATCAAAGATTCAAACTTTTGATTAGTTTTACTCTATGCCTCAATAAAAGCATGCAAAGTGTCTTCTAAAGGACTCCTAGAAGATGAAGGTGCATGATATGGTGTAGGATATGATCTAGGGGGTTGTGCAGGTGGTTGGTTTTCAGATTTCCAACTAAAATTGGGGTGATTATGCCACTCAGGATTATAGGTATTAGAGAAATGTGCAACAGGCTTTATGTACATACCTAAGGCATTACATTGTTCCTCATACATCCCTCTCATCTCAGCAAATGTGGGACACTCTTGGGCAAGGTGATCTACCCCGCCACACACAAAACATGGTCCAAAAGATTCTGTATGATTAGCCACGTGTGTTGGCTTTAAGTCTTTATTCTTCAACACCTATAGCTCCCTAGTGAGCATCTCAACCTTAGCCTTTAGGTTATCTTCTTCCCTGAGATGGTAAATTCCACCACCATTTAGGTTTCCTGCAGGTCGTGACCTATTTGTGCTCTCAGTAGCACTAGGTCCAGTCCAAGTGTGAGCTTTTTCAGCAAGCTCATTGAGGTATTCTATGGCCTCATCAGGATCTTTCTGTAAGAACTCACTATTACACATCATCTCCACAAATTGACGCTCTCTAGGTGTAAGTCCTTCATAAAAATAGCTCACTAAGTGCCAATTCTCATACCCATGGTGAGGACACATACTCAATAGCTCCTTAAATCTCTCCCAAGACTGATACAAAGTCTCACTGTCCTTTTGTACAAAGGTGGAGATTTGCCTTTTTAAAGCATTGGTCTTATGTTGGGGAAAATATTTATTAAAGAAGACTTGAGTCATCTCATTCCATGACCCAATAGACCGTGGTCTCAATGAGTATAGCCAACTCTTAGCTCTATCCTTTAAAGAGAAAGGAAAGAACTTAAGTCTCGCAATGTCATCAGTTGCATTTTGACTATGAAAAGTCGCAACTACTTCCTCAAACTCCCTAATGTGCACATATGGATTTTCATTTTCCAAGCCATGAAAAGTAGGGAGTAACTGTATCATCCCTGTTTTAAAATCCAATTGGTGAATATTAGCTGGAAACATGATGCATGATGGTGTGGCTGTGCGTGTAGGGTGGAGGTAATCCTAAAGGGTCCTAGTGGGTTGATCTTCGTTGTGACGTCCCCAAATCCTCACGTACGGACACAGGGAAATCGAGACTTCCGGATGGTGACATCACGGGTCACCACCCTATCGCCAAGTGCCAAGTGTGTGTATATGCAACAAATGTGCACGAAGAAACACGCAGCGGATAGCAAAGTCATATAACTAAGTACCAGAATTTTTTCTTAGTTTAATACAAAGCTATTCAAATCATACATAATAAAATATTACAAACTACAAATATTGTTTTAAAACCAACTACAAAGCATAACTCCAACTCAGAACTCCGGCGGAGCTGCATCCTTGGGCTCAGCCTCCTCCTCCTCCTCGATCTCTGCATCAAAATCTAGGGTACCAAAAATGGTGCCGCAAGTAACTAAGATCCAAACACCACTAGATGAAAGCATATTAAAACTCAAACAATATTCATAAAAAAATGCAAATGCATATGACCAGCAAAACCATATTTTTCCACGCACGCCAAAAACCCATTTGGCCCAAAAACATAACCTTTAAAACCAAGCCTCTCCATTATCCCAGATAATGGCCCAAATCAATAAACCACCATTTTCCCAGAAAATGGATCACAAAGCCTCAACACATCCTCGCCATTTTCCCAAAAAATGGCCCGTATCCGAAAACCATAAAAACGATCCAATTATTGCATGCACCATGATCTCCCCTAGGGATCATCCGCACACTCTGGCTCTGTGCCACACTACAGGTAACGTCTACGTGTGTGACACCTAAATGAGCGATGCCAATACTCTCGCCCAGTGCGTCCCTAGACCAGGCCATCCTCTAGTCCCTGCCACTCTAGGGATCACGAAGTCGACACAACAGCGTTACCGTATCGTGCAATCCGGTCGTCGCCTAGCAACAAACCAAGGGATGTCACTCAGTATTATCCACTCCCGAGTGACCAGAGGAGCTCCACCGAGATAATACCCCATCCCGGCTTGGGGTCGTGAGACACACGCACCCGAAAATCTATTTATACATCAAAAACTAGATTTTCACAATTTAAATAAAAGCACATGAATGCAATATGTAATGCACGCCTCAAGGCACAAATAACCAACCAATCACAAATCAACAAACCAAACAACTCCGTCCTCAATCCATCCGACCCCCGAACTCCTCGGACTCAATCCGGAATCAACCAACCAATCCAATAAATATTGTAAGAGCAAAATATATTTAAATTTAAAAGTAGAGTTTGAAAAATACTTATAGCGCTATAACGTATTTTTTGAAAGCTCGCGGCGTTGCAAACGGTAGAGAAAAAGCAACGTAACAATGTATTTTACACTATGGCCGTGGCTAGGAAATTACCCACTTTCGAACAGGGGCAAACCAAGATATGAAATTGATAAGGAATGGTCTTAAGATGTTTATGAAGCTAAAGGAAGTGAGTTTTGGCCGTGGGTGGCGGTGGAAAAGGCGATGGAAGCGAAAAAAGCCCAAATCGGAGTTGAGCTCGTGGGAGCTGCTCCGGCAATGGATCAGGGTTGAAATTGGGTGGTTTAGGACGACAAGAGGTAGAGGAAGAAGCTGTGAAGAAATGGTGGCTGGAGGTGGAGCGATGGCGCCGGAAACGGCTCAAAACCGTGCGGAAAGAAAGGGCTGTAGGGGGCTAACGGCGGCTCGGATGGAGGAGATTTTCAATGAGAGTGTTCACCGGTCGGAGGGGAATATTTTGGTGGGGGTGGTGTCAACCACGCCGGCCTGCGGCAGCAGGTCTGGGCGGAGAAGGCTGAAAGGGAGCTGTTCGGGCGTGCGGGAGAGGAGAAGGAAAGAAGAAGAAAGAAAGAAAAGAAAAATAAAGAAAAAGGAAAAAGGGGAAGAAAAAGAAAAGAGAAAATAAAAAAGGGAAAAAGAAAAGAAGGAGAAAGAAAATGAGGTCCAATCCTCACTCCAGAAACCAAAAACTGATCCACCGAAAACGATTTTAAAAAACATAAAACGACTAAAATAAAATTAAACACCACATCAAATAAAATAAAAACCAATTTAAAATACACTAATTTAAAATAAAAGAACCAATATATTAATTAAATTAAAAACACTTCTTCAGTGAAAATACATGTAGAAACGGGTCATCACATTCGTGTTCACTCATTATCTTAGAATTAGAAGAATTTTCAAACAAATGATCAGAAAAATTAAACTCTGACTCTAACACAGGTCTACAAGCAAACCGACCCAAGGCGTCTCTATACTTGTACATGCAAGGTAGAGAGAAACGCAACACTAAAAAAAACTACAAAAGGAAATAGAAAATAAAATAAAAATGCAGCAAGCTAAAAGAGCGAACGAAGTTACTGCCTTTACAAACTATTGAAAAGAAAAACTATCTCACAATTCTTCTACCGTCTCCTCGGCAACGGCGCCAAAATTTAATTATGCTCAAAGAATAACGCGGTAGTTGTAGCACAACTTTGGGGTGTCGATTCCACAAGGAGACAAATTAAAAGAATAGCAAGAGGAACAAAGAAACTATAAAAAAATATTAAATAAGTAATAGAGAACAAAGATTAATTTTAAATGTAAATTAAAGTGAAGCAAAGTAATTAATGGAAAAAGTACTCAAATTTGACGAACAGTAGAGCGTCGGGAATCCCTTGCACAAATCTGGTATTTTAATTATTCTTAATTCATTGGATAACTCAATTAGGAACTCAATTCCCAAAATTCCCAATCGGAAGGTATAGATTTATAAACCAAAATTAAATCAAATTTAACTCTTTGAAAAAACATTCACCACTTTTAAAAAACGTAAATTACTACCCCTATTGAGAATATCCAATGAAGAAAATATACTCAGGGAGCGATATTGCAGCAAAAAAAACTTAAATCAATATAGATAAATAATTGATCCAAACATAAACAAAAAACTAATCCATTCAATAGAAAAAGCATGACTGAATCCATAAATAGAATAAATTCTACGATTATTCAGAGTAGAAAACATCAACGATGAATTGAGAATGATAAAACAAAAGAGTTCATCTGTAACCCTACTTGAGAATTTAGTTACCCATAAATATACTGGACAATAAAAATCTCCAAAGAAAACTGAAGCGAACGATGGCCATGGAAGTAATTTTCTCCTCTTTTTAGATCTACCTCTTGTGCCTCCTCTCTCCTCCATTTCATGCTAATGATATGCTTATATAGGGTAGGAAAGAAACCCTAATGTCCTCTTAATTTCCACATAAAAAAATCGCCTAAATTTTAGGACATATCTTAGCAGCCACTTATGCCCTTCAGTAGTTCGAATTTGGAAATCCTTATTAGAGACAAAGTTATATCCCTTTAAGATAGCTTTCTAATACATCAAGAATCGCATCAATCCGATATATGAGTGAAAAGATACAGTCAAAAGACTAAAATTTGTCCGAACTGTCTCTTATCGAATTTCGGACTTAGACTTCTTGTGGTTTCATTTTGTGATTTTTTTTCTTTTTCTTTTCTTCCAAATTGCTCTCAAACCCCACGAATGTCCTCCTTTGAATTTGATTGGGCTTGACTTGCTCTTTTATAAACTATGAAATTAGACATAAAAAAAAATAACTACTTAGGAGTATCCCAACATAAATAGAAATTCAATTTAAGAATACACATTAATTCCTATGATTTCTATTCACATTTTAGCATTTTAGTCCAATAATAGGGTATTTAGAGTGCACTTTCGCACACTCATCAATCGTCATCCTCTTCTGAAGCCAGATTGAATGACGACAAGACTAAGGAATTAGAGGAAGCTGCACTTGATATAGAACGATTGAGGTCAAAGGAAAAAGAGTTGTTGACCCGATTAGATCAAGCAACAGATTTAGAGGTAAGATTAGAAGAGAGGCTATAATTAAATAACCAAAAGATGTTTGAACAATTTCAGTCGATGATGTCCCAAAACTCTATGCCACCACTACCACCACAATCATAATTCATTTAATTTTTTAATTGCCTTTATTTATGATGTTTGTAAACATTTGAACAATTGATGTATATATGACTACAATTTGTGTAATATTAGTATGTTCTTTTTAATTAAATTTCATTTTGTTTGACCAATACCGTTTGAACTTTAAATAACCCGTTCGAATGGTAAATTACCATTTATGTATACATTCGAACAAAAATAGATCCATTTGAGCAAACAAAAAAAACCCATTCGAACGTATCGGGAAATACATTCCATACGTTCGTTCGAACAATTAAATATTTATTTGAATAACGTTATTTTTTGAAACTCCGTTCGAATAGAATATTTCTGAATATAAATTGTCTGTTCAAACAGTTAATATTTTTCTTTGAACAAAAGTCACTAAAAAATGTGTTGGTTTGAACGGACTTGGTCAAATATGGTTATTGGTTCGAATTAACATTTCATGTTGTTCGAACAAAAATTTTTTCATTCGAACTTGATTCTGAGACAACATTTTTTTGTCTTAAAAAAAATTTCATTCGAACGGTTTCAACTGGTTCCGCCCAATTTCGTCCCTAAAAGTATTTTTTGGAGACAAAAATTTAAAAAGTTTTTGAGACGGTCTTTCTGAGACAAAATAGAGGCAAAAATTTTTCATCTCCAAAAACTTCTAGGGATGAAATTTGTGTTTTTTGAGATAAAATTTTTTGTCTCAAAAAACCAATTCTCTTGTAGTGAATGTCTCACACACTCATATCTCTATGAGTTTATATTAGTTTAAATATATCTCTTAATTAACCAGCTATAGTGGAACACAAATACTTATAAATTTCTGGATGACAAAAAGTAGGGGTGAAAATCAACCTAGCGCGATTTTTTGGCAAAACTGACACCAACTGATAAGAGAAAATGGGAAGTAGCAACCCTATTTAAAACACAACTATAGGCATAAAACGACACCATTCCACTTAAACTGGAATGTTATCGTTTTGAGTACAATATATATAAAAAAAATTATTTAATCGGCTGGTTTAGCAGTTTGAACCAAATTCAAATCGGAATAGGAATCGACCAACATCGATTTTCTCTACTTTATACCGCATGCAAACCAATTTCGGCCGATTCCTAACTCTGTCAGCGTTGGTCGGTCTGGCAGGTTCTTGTACAGCCATAGCCAAAAGTGATTGATTTAAGTATTGAGAGAGTTAAGAGTTCTCACCTACAACATAATTGTGCCTCTAGCCATCGGGAGACACTCGAAGGTAAAGTTGTTAGGGTGATCTTTCTCTCATATTCAGGTTCAGATTCTCTACCAAATTCTAAATAGAGATATAGGTTTTTTTAACTATTCTTATTTAATGTTGTAGATTATAGAAAATCAAAGATCTATATATTTAATACTTTATGTTAAAGTATTTAGAGTAATGGTACATACCATCATAGAGTGCACAAGTGCCGTACAATAGTTTTGAAAAAGAGTGGGGTCCACTATTAAAAATTTATTTATTCATTTTTTAAAGAGATTGGACAGTAACATGGGCCCCATCCATTTCCCGGAGAGGGACATAGTCTTGAATGATTTTTTTACAATCAACTGAATGGATTATGGTGCCGTCATTGGAAGCAATGGTTGGTTGTGTTATGCTGCAGTTTGTTATTCTCAAATGTTCGAATGAGAAACTAACATCCTTATCCTCAAAATATAACATAGATGGACAGAAAGCATCAACCAGCTCAAATCTGCAGCGGTAACATAGATGGTTAATCCTATATATAAGAAGCTTAATCCAGTTATAGGACAAGAAATAGAAAAATAGGTTATAATACCAAAACATCTCGTTCTAAGCAGTCAGTACATAGTGCTAGTATTTTTAATAATTAGTATTTATTAGTAACATATTTTATCCTTTCCATTATTTTTTGTTTTAAATGCTATTAAGCTATACATTTTTTGCTTCTTCAGTTTTTCTTTCTCTTGAATTTGGGATGCATGTACGTAGAAGGCCTCATGCCGTTTTAGATTTTTAGTGCTTTTTAAAATGACCGTTGGCTGGCTGCTTTAATTTTCTGTTAAGGGGATTAATGTTGGCCGCTTTAACTTTCATTCAATTGCCTAGTTATCAAATTTTCTTGAAACAACTTCTATTTTGTAAATGAGCAATGATATTTGCAGTCGTGGAATGAGCAAGTGCCGCATAATTATTTTGAAAAAAGTGAGTAAATACAGGACACACATAATAAAAATTAATATTTTTAAAAGGATTATACAGCATCTGCGCATTCCACAACTGTATGTAGTATTGCTCTTTTAAATTTGAATTGTATTTTATTCATTTTGAAGTTGGCATCCAGCATTCGTAATTTTTTCTAGCATGGTATTTTATTTATAGAACGTACGGAGTAATGGTGTGAAGTTCTTGAAATAAAAAAAAAGTAAAGTCTGTAGATACTTTTGAGATTTTTCCACACAGGTGTTTTTTTGGTGGACTAGAGTTTTGGGCTTAACCACTTGTGCAGGATTAGTTTGAGTTATACGACAATCAGTTGGCTATTGTATACTGGAGGAGACAAGTCAAGAAAATGTATGTTACACTAGTTCGTTTAAAATTTTATACACTCCAAAAGAGTTGAATCTATTTAAAAAGAGCGAGATTCCATACCTGATCAGTTCAAACTAATTTCGTCTGAATTTTAATTTGATTGTGAATTTTATCACATTATTTCACACACATGACATGAAGCCCGCGTGCGCTTGATTAACTTTGGTTGTAGGCTGCAATATTGCTCAGTGCCCTGCTATTGTGGAAAGCACTATTGTGACTTGCCTAATAGAGAGATTTTTTCTCATTGTCCACATCCTTATTTAAGGTATATCGACTTCGGTATTTAGATGATTTCAAGCATGTTATTATTATATAGATATGTTAAGGACGTGTCCCACCACCACCTATGCAACCATTCATTTGCAAATAGTAAGAAAATTTCGGTGGGATGCACCTGAGAATACTCCCACGCTTAAGTCACTACAATATCTCCCAAAATTCTAGAAGATCCCTCATTTTTGGAGTTACTTGGTATATATAGAGAATGCCTGTTAGACTAGATCATTCTTATACGAGATTACTGTCTTGTGATGTTTATCATGTGCTGCTTTTATCTTGTGCTGTGTTTATTGGCTTAGACCATCTCTATGTAACTGAAACGGTCATTTACTTGCATGAGACTTGCTTCTTCCCAAATAAAGTGGGGTGTAGTGTGTAGATCCTGGAGAATGCAGCCGAGTAGAACACCCGCCAGCCACAGGAAGTTTAGCAGTGGCTGGCGGGGTAAGTGCCTGGGTGTGTTCACCTTCTAAAGGCACCAGGGTCTTCTTATGCTTGGGCACAGGAGGAAAAGCCCAACTTCAGTAATGTAGAGATGGTCTAAGCCAATAAACACAGCACAGGATAAACACAGCACATGATATACATCACAAGATAGTAATCTGATATAAGGATGATCTAGTCTAACAGGCATTCTCTATATATATCAGGTAACTCCAAAAACGAGGGATCTTCTAAATTCTATACTTTTGAGAGATATTGTACTGACTTAAGCATCAGAGTATTCTCAGATGCATCCCACTGGAGTTTTCTTACTATTTGCAGGTGAAAGGTTGCATAGGCGGTGGTGGGACACGTCCTTAACATTGGCGCCGTCTGTGGGATCTGGATTTGGTCACTCATTACAGACCAACGTGGTTCTCACATGCCGACTGTAACTCGTTCCTTAGCAAATCGAGAGACAAATACATTGCAAGCGCGACTAGTAGCAATTCAGGAAGAATTGAAGAAGGTGTTGGAGGCCATTGAGATCCTGAAGAAAGAACATGATGATCTGAGGTGAAAGATGGTGAATCTGATGACACCACCATACCCGGTCACAGCGGCGCTGTGCCTGGTCACAATGAGCAAGGTGAGAGAGAGATGCAGTGCAATACAGAGTCAAGCCTAGGAAGGGTGGAGAAGAAGAAGATGCACAATGATTTGAAAGAACTAGCAGGAAAGTACAAGGAGATGGCAAGGAGAATGAGGGATCTTCCTTGGTAGAATGCTTGCTAAACCAAACTAACCTACCATATAGTAAACAGATCATGGCCATGCCGCTCCCGCCAATATTCAAGGTACCCCAGATAGAGACATGTATGATGGGTCCAAAGATCCAGTAGACCATTTTGAGAACTTCAAAGCCCACATCACGCTCCATTGTTTTCCAAGAGAGATTGTGTGCCAACCTTCTTCGGGGATCCTCGAAAAAAAGACAAGAAGGTCGAACGGAGGAGTGAGCAGGTTGACAGAAAAACTGGTGCAAGTCAGCAAGTAAGGAGGAAAAAAAGGCGACCGGATCACAACCCCGGACTGATGCATAGTAATTTAAATGTACGGGAACAAGAGAAGGAGAGTAGGGAGCGACATCAACTTAAGGCAAGCAGTCGGTACTGCAAGTACCACTAGACAGGGTCGCACTGGACTGAGGACTGCACAACCATGAAGAAAAGAGCAACTGACTTGGCGGGATCATGATAGTTGGAATGGATGATGGTAGAACACTCAAAACCCAAAAGACACCAGGAGTCTAGGCGGGGTACTAGGAGGAGTAGTAGCCCTAAGCAACAATGACAATACCAAAACGAGGTTTGCCGGAACGACAGGGACAGGGTGCCCCCAAAGGGCGAAAGGAATAGTGCGCCTATAGGACAATAGCGGGGGGCTTTGCTGGGGGAGGCGTATGCACGGAGGGCAAGGTATGAAGAGGTATATGTGATAGATAGAGCCCCTAAGGACCAGAAGTTTAGTAATGAGATGATAGTATCTTTTGGAGAGAAGGATTGGGAAGGAGTGCTGTATCCACATGATGATGCTCTAATGGTCACCCTTGTGATAGCAAACTACCCAACTAGGTAGCTACTAATCAACAATTGAAGCTCCACAGATATACTGTTCTGGGAAGTGTTCGCCAAAATTAAGGCCCTTCCCAACGCCACTAAAGGGTTTCTCTAGTGATACAATACAGCCTGTTGGGGCTATCACCCTTCCTATGACAACCGGAACTAGGACGTGGACAGCCACCACCATGACCAACTTCTTGGTGGTAAAAGCCATGTTTCCTACAATGCAATATTGGGAAGACCAACACTCAACCATCTCAGGGCGGTGACATCCACATACCACCTATGAAATTCCCAACAGATAGTGGGGTCGTAGAGTTGCTTGGTGAGCAAGCTCTAGCAAGAGAGTGTTATGAGCAAGAGCTGAGAAGTGGTCAAAGTGAAGTTTGTGTCATAGTAGAACAAAACAAAGTGCCAGTACCACCTCTTCCACCACATTTGATGATGGTTGTGGAAAAAGGCATTGAGGTTAGAGACGAGCAGAGTTAGCAGCATGTCGAGACTAATGAACCATTGGAACTTGTAATGCTATATCCAGACCGCCCTGGAACTACCACACGAATTGGGACCCAAGGCCCACCGGGGGACATAGAAGCCCTGAAGAAGCTGTTAATAGAACACATGGATGTGTTTGCATGGAGTCATGAAGACATGTCCAACAAAGATAGCATCATCATCGAACACCACCTGTGTTTGGATCCTGCCCACAAGACAGTATGCCAGAAAAGAAGGTCGTTTAGTGTAGAGAAGTATGCTACCACTAAAGAGGAAGTAAAGAGATTACTAGCTGCCGAGTTCATCAAGAGAGCTCATTACCCCGAGTGGTTATCTAATGTTTTGTTGGTAAAAAAGGGGAATGGGCGTGGACTTCACAGACCTGAATAAAGCTTGTTTGAAGGAAAGTTTTTCTTTACCATGCATTGATGTTATTGTGGGCGCAATAGTAGGACACCTTATGCTGAGCTTCATGGACGCCTACTCTAGTTACAACCGATAGGAATGCACGCAGCAGATGAGAAGAAAACATCGTTTATAACGGATTAGAGGTTGTATTGCTATCAGGTTATGCCGTTTGGACTAAAAAATGCAGTGGGTGACCTACCAAAGGTTGCTTAATTGCATGTTCAAAGAGCAGATTGAGAAGTCTATGGAGGTGTATGTAGACAACTTGTTAGTGAAGAGTAAGGAACCCGCCAGGCACCTTGAGGACCGCGAGTGGCATTTGGAATCTTACACCATTATAGAATGAGACTGAACCCTACAAAGTGTGCTTTCGAAGTTGAATCAGGAAAGTTCTTAGGACTTATCATATTTGAAAGAGGAATTGAGGCGTCTCCAGAGAAGATAGAAGCCATACTCAACATGAAGTTGCCAAGAAATTTGAACGAAACTTAGCAGTTGACGGGCAGGGTAGCTACCATGAGTAGATTCATAGCTAGATCGATAGACAAATGCCTTCCCTTTTTTTTGAGTAATCCGCAAGACACACGCCTAGAATGAACAGTGTGATGAAGCCTTTGAAAAGTTAAAGCAACACTTGGCTAGCCCGCCACTCCTAAAGCAATCAAAGAAAGGCGATAAGTTTTGTGCATACTTAGTAGTTTCCCCACACACAGTGTCCACCGTCCTGGTAAAAGAAGAGGGAGCCACCCACATCCTGTGTATTACATAAGTCAGGCTCACAGAGGAGTAGAAGTAATGTATCCTTGAGTTGAGATGTTAGCCTTCGCCTTGGTAATGGGAGCAAGAAGACTCCGCCCATACTTTCAAGCCCACACAATAAAGGTGCTCACAAAGAGCCTTTTGGCAAAAACTTTGAGAAAACCTGACAACTCAGGAAGACTAGTAGGGTGGTCGATTGAACTAAGTGAGTTCGATTTAGAGAATATACTGAAGAGGGCGGTAAAGGGTCAAGCGTTGGCAGACTTTGTGGTAGAATTTTTGAGTTTTCCCCACTAAGACACAATAACTCCAATGGAAAAGCCATGGGTACTTTTCATACATGGCTCGTCATGCTTGGCGGCGAAGGCCTGGGGATGCATTTACTGAGCCCAGACGGTAAAGAATGACACTACATGGCAACGTTAATATTTATGGTAACCAACAATGAAACCAAAAATGAAACACTCGTGGTAGGGCTTTCTATAGCTGCCAAGATAGGGGCAACTAAGATAGAGGCAAAGTCAAACTCGCAAGTAGTTATGAACCAAATGTTGGGCTTATACGCTACAGAAGGGGAGAAATTGAAAAAGTATTTAGCACGAGTTTGTGAGGCACGTGACTTTTTCTCATATTTTAATATAACCCATATACTAAGGGCGGATAATGAAGTGGCAGACAAATTGGCACGTACGGCATCAGGAATGAAGGAAGGGCCTCTCCCATGGCAAGTGGAAAGGGAGAGTCATTGAGATCCCGACCATTGGAAGAGAGATAGGCGTCCTGGGCTCCAATATCCCAGATTAGGAGAATAGTGTGGACCAGTACCTAGATGAAGGAAAATTACCTAAGAAGAAGGAGAAGGCAAGGGGGTAAGGAGAAATCATTGATGAAGTATGTTATCAGAGGGGTTTCTCAACCCAGTTGTTACGGTGTGTTTCCCTGCAAGAAGCGCAGTATGTCTTAGTAAAAATACATGAAAGAATATATGGAAATCATTCTGGTGGAAAAACTTTATCCAAGAAGGTAGTAAGGGTAGGATAATACTGGCCCAACGTGATTGAGCTGAAAAATTGTATATTTCATACATTTAGAGCCAATACATTTTAATTATTTCATAACATTATTATTGGTTTTAGATGAAAAAAAGGTTGATAGGCATAAATACGAGTTGTGATTTTAATTGATTAATATCATGTTTATGCTTAATTTTATACCTTGTAATTTAATTGAACAATATTTTCTCACATGCACAACACATTTTTGATATTCAATTCCTCCTTTTTATTTATTTTTTATTTTCTATTTAAATGAGCAGCACATGGATTTACTTCTTACTTTCAAAGTCACACGATATACGTAGGCTTTATGGAGAAAAACATTGACAAGTTTTGTAGAAGGAGCTTAGGAGAGATTTTTCCTGGGATTTGGAGACTTACACGGAAAAGGAAAGAGCTTGAAGACAACTGCACAGATGCAGCGGTAGAGCACCATGCAGAGAAAATGAGAGGAAGCAGCTAGACACGCAAAAGCCTTTCGTTCGGAGCCAACCTTGGGACTACTGGACTTTTTGGCAACTGCTCTACTCGCAAAAGGGGAGAGTTCTGTAGGTCCTTTTAAAAAATGCAAGAGATGACAGATTTCTTTGGGGCAGGGAAGTCTTGAATGGAAAAAACAGAGAGTGATTTATGGAGAGTTTTACTTGGGAATGGAGAGTTTTAGCTTTTCAGTTGACTGATGGACTTAGAATTTTTTTTCATATTACGTTTTAGAGTGAGAAACGGAAGGAAAAAGGGAGTTTAGAAGGCTGGTTTTTTTTTTTTTTCTATTTTTTCATTGTGGGAGCTGGAGATGAAATGCAAAGGGGAGATTTATTATTTTCTGGCTTTTGGAGGTGCAGAGGGGCTGAGGGAAGCTCTGTTCTTTTTGTTGGTGAGTAGATGGAACGAACGGAGAGGGGAGACGCTTGGACTTTTTTTTTTGTTGAGCTAAAAAACAAGAGAGAACTTCTGGAGAGAAAATGTTGGACGTGAGACGGAGTGAAATATAGGGAGCTTAGGGATTGGTTTTTTTTTTTTTGGAAAGCTGCTAGGTGTTGGACGACGTGGGCACGCTGCATCGAAAAAATTTATTTTCTTTCTTTGGGGTTCTGGGCGTGAGACCTAGAGCAGGTTTTCTCTTATGGGAGACCTTGAGGTTGGACTGTGAGAGAAAGGACACTGGCTTTTGGTGTAGAGGAAGAGAGGAGCTGGTTTGAGCTTTTGAGATGCAAGCAAGACTTTTAGCTAGTCACGATTTGAGAAAGTAGCCAGGGTATTGGACGGAAAGGCTTTGATTGGCTTTTGATGAGATGCAGGGGAGGGGTTTTTTCGTCAGCACGGAGGGAATTCTTTCAAGCTCTTCTCTCCACTTTCTCTCTCTTGTGACTGTTTTCTTGTGTTGAGTTTTATGGTTTATTTTAGTTTTATCATGGAGAACATTTATTTGACTTCTATGGCTCTTGTGATGAACATGGTTGGCTAAATTTTCGTACTAAGATTAGAGGTGAAGTCTAATAATTTAAATATTGTTTCGGATCGTCAATAAAATTTACATTTTGAGTTTGATTGATTGCATGGTTTTATTATTGGATATTTTGATTATTTATATATTTATCTTGATTCATTGTAATTTTTGAATTCACAGAATGCTTGAGAAAAATCCCTGTGATATTCAAATGAGTTTGTGAATTTTTAACCATCAATCGTTCATGCTTGATCATTAGTGACTATTTTTCTTGGCCTTAAATGCTAAATCTTTGAATTAAATGGAATCATTATTCTACTTTAATTGAAGTAAATCGATCGGAAACAATATTCTAAATTATTAGACGGATCCTCGAAACCTTAGTTGTTCTCCATATCAATTAATTTTATCATTTTAGTTTTACTTTGTTACTTTAAAAATCGTCATCTCGGTAATTTTCTCTTCTATTTAATTGCACGTTCCTTTTAGTAATTTCTTTTCATTGTTTGAGTTTATTTTTCTTATCATACAAGTTAATCTCTGTGGATTCAATCATGTTAGGTATTACAACACCTGTATACTTGTAGGTAAAACTGCCCGGAATTTTTGGTTAACTAGTTTGAGTCAAAGTTTAGGCACAACACAACTCATTAAGAGATGTTCGAGAATTCACTAAATAGTGTTTCAAGTACCAGATGTACACGTCGGTACCACACGCCCCTCTAGAGGGATTAATATCCATGACAGCACCATGGCCTTTTGCGCAATGATGCGTCGATTTGGTTGGGCCGCTTCTGACAGGGAGAGGCCGAGTAAAATTCTTGTTTGTCGACGTTGATTATTTCACAAAGTGGGCGGAGGCCGAACCACTAGCAAGCGTGACAAGCAAGATTGTGACAAGGTTTTTGTGGAAAAACGTGGGTTGTTGCTTTGGAATCCCGCAAAGCATAGTGTCAAACAATGGGTGCAAGTTTGACTTTGACCATTATAGAGATTGGTGTGCAAAGTTGAAGATTAAAGTAAAGTACTCCTCACCGAGCCACCCTCAAGCAGACTGGCAAGCAAAAATAACAAACAAGGCACTACTCTCAATTCTAAAAAAGAATGGAGAATGGGCGGACGAACCACCGGGGGTACTTTGGTCATACAGAACATCAGAAAAACTCCAACAAGAGAATTCCCATTCACACTGGTGTATGGGTACGAGGCGGTTCCCTCAGTTGAGGTCTCCCAAGTTATCGCATGAGCCACTTCTCAATGGTCCAAAAAGATAAAAAAAATAGAGGAGTACCTTGAATTAGTGGAGGAAGAAAGAGAAATCGCGGAAGCTAGAATGATGCATGAAAAAGCTAAGACCAAGCAATACTTCAACAAAAGGGTAAAGCCCAGAACTTTCAAGATTGGAGATTTGGTTTTGAAGAAAAGTAGAGTGACTACCCAAGATGAAGGGAAGATGGGACCCCAATGGGAAGAGCCTTACTTGGTGGTAGCAAATAATAGACCTAGGTCATATCATTTGAAAGACAACCAGAGGAAGGACCTGCCACACCCGTGGAATGCAGAGCACTTGTAGTGATTCCATTTACTTTGATTTCATTCCTTCTTACTGACATTATTACGTTTATATATCCATGTTTTTGGTAGCATTTGCATCTGTTTATTGAAAAATCCTTTCACGCTTTGTTTCATTAATGAATTCTTGGTAGAAGTAAATGCACTTAGGCACACATTTTGTGCAAAATTGAGCGAGCGCGTCATGGAAAATGAAAAAAGGGCACAGAGGTCACTAGACCACACCACCCTTAAACACCTATGACAAGCCTTAGCAACTTACGGTGCCATGAAAAAAGGGCATGAAGGTCACCAAACCACACCACACTTGAACATTTATGACAAGCCTTAGCAGCTTGCGGTTTCATGAAAAAAGGGCTTAGAGGTCACTAGACCACGCCACCCTTAAACACCTATAACAAGTCTTAGCAGCTTGTGATGTCATGAAAAAAGGGCATGAAGATTATCAGACCACGCCACCCTTAAACACCTATGACAAGCCTTAGCAACTTGTGGTGCCATGTAAAAAGGGCACGGAGGTCACCAAACCATGCCACCCTCAAACACCTATGACAAACCTTAGCAGCTTACGGTGCCATGAAAAAAGGATGGGAGGTCACTAGACCAGGCCACCTTAAACACTTATGACAAGCCTTAGCAGCTTGTGGTGCCATAAAGAAATGGCGCAAAGGTCACCAGACCACGCCACCCTTAAATACCTATGACAAGTCTTAGCAGCTTGCAGTGCTAATGAGTATGCGAAAGTGCACTCTAAATACCCTTTTATTGGATTAAAATTCTAAAATGTAAATAGAAATAATAGAAATTAATGTGTATTCTTGAATTGAGTTTCTATTTACTTTGGGATACTCCTAAGCAAATTTTTATGTTTAATTTTCGAGTTTATAAAAGAGCAAGTCAAAGCCTAGTAAAATTCAAAGAACTTTCATGGGGTTTGAGAAAATTTTGGATTAAGAAAAAAAAAAAGAAAAAAATTATAGAAGGAAACTGCAAGAAGTCCAAGTCTAAAATTCGCTAGGAGACAGCTTGGACATATTTTAGTATTTTGACCGTAACTTTCTACTCACATATCGGATTGATACAATTCTTGATGCTTTAGAAAGATACCTTAAAGGGATATAAATTTTTATCTAATAATAATTTCCAATATCAAACTCCTGAAGCACATACATGACTACCAAGATTAGTCCTAAAATTTAGGTGATTTTTTTATGCGGGAATTATGAAGACATTAGCGTTTCTTTTCTACCCTATATGGGAGTTGGAGATGGTCTAAAGAACGAGAGGGGAAAAACTTCCATGGCTGCCGTTTACTTGATTTATCTCTTGAGATTTTTGTTATCCATTATATTTATGGATAACTAAATTCTCAAGTAGGGCTAGGGATGAACTTGCATATTAGATGGTATTTTTAATTTATTTTTAATTCATGTATTTTATTTTCAATTACTAAAACTCTTTTGTTTTATCATTCTCAATTTATTATTGATGTTTTCTTCTCTGAATAGAATCATAAAATTTATTCTGTTTATGGATTCAATCATACTTTTTCTATTGAATGGATTAGTTCTTTGATTATGTTTGGATCAATATTTATCCATATTGATTTAGTTCTTACTGCAATATCACTCTATGAGTATATTATCGTTGTTGGATTTTCTTAATAAAGATAATAATTTATGGATTTTAAAAGTGGTGAATGATTTTTCAAATGGTTACTTACATTTGGTTTAATTTTTGTTTATAAATCTATCCCTTCTAATTGTGAATTTTGGAAATTGAGTTCCCAATTAAGTTATTCAATGAATGAAGAATAATTAAAATACCGGATTTATGCAAAGGATTCCCAAAGCTCTACTGTTCGTTAAATTTGAGTATTTTTTTCCGCTAGTCACTTTGCTTCACTTTTATTTGCATTTGAAAATAATTTTTGTTCTCCATTAATCATCTAATATTTTTCTTTAGTTTCTTTGTTCCTTCTGCTATTCTTTTAATTTGTTTTCCTGTGGAATCGAAACCCCAAAGCTGTGCTACAACTACCGTATTATTCTTTGGGCATAATCAAATTTTAGTGCCGTTGCAGAGGAGACAGTAGAAGAATTGCTAGATAGTTTTTCTTTTCCGCAGTTTCTGAAGGCGGTAACTTCGTTCCCTCTTTAGCTTGCTGCATCTTTATTTTATTTTCTTTTTGTGTTTTTTTTTAGTGTTGCATTTTTCTCTACCTTGCATGCACAGGTATAGAGACACCTTGGGTCGGTTTGCTTGTAGACCAATGTTAAAGTTAGAGTTAGAGTCTAATTTTTCTAACCATTTGTTTAATAATCCATCTAGTTCTGAAAAAATGAGTGTGCACAAAGATCAACCTTGGACTCTACATGAGTATCTTTACCCTACACGCATAGCAACACCATTATGCATTATATTTCTACCAAATATTCCTCCAATGGATTTCAAACCAAGTATAATACTACTTCTCCCTACTTTTCACGGTTTAGAGAGTGAAAATCCATATGTGCATATTAGGGAGTTTAAAAAGGTTGTTGCTACATTTCATAGTCAACCTGTCACTATAGATGTTGTTCGACTTAAGTTCTTTCCTTTCTCACTAAAGGATAAGGCGAAGAGTTGGATGTATTCTTTGAGACCACGGTCGATTGGGTCATGGGTTGAGACGACCCAAATTTTTTTCGATAAATACTTTCCTCATCATAAGACTAATGCTTTGAAAAGGCAAATCTCAACTTTCACACAAAAGGACAGTGAGACTTTGTATCAAGCATGGAAATGCTTTAAAAAGTTACTTAGCTTGTGTCCCTATCATGGTTATGAAAGCTAGCATCTAGTTAGCTATTTTTATGAAGGTCTCACTCCTAAAGAGCGTCAATTTGTTGAAATGATGTGTAATGGTGAGTTTTTGCAGAAGGACCAAGATGAGGCAATAGAGTATTTGAATGAACTTGTAGAAAAAGCTCATAGTTGGATAGAACCAAATGCTTTTGACAGTACCAGTCGAGCACGCTCCAATCAAACTCATTCTAGTGAAGACATCTTGTGACGCTCCCAACTCCCACGTATGGACTCATGAAAATCAAGGCGTTGAGATGATGACAACACAGGTCATGCGTCCCATCACCGAGTGTCAAGTGTGAATAAATGCAACACGTGTACATAAAAATAACTCAATGGTAATAAAAAGTCTTTCAACTAAGTACCAGAATTTTGTTTAAATACAAACTTGCTTAAAACAAGTGTAATAAAATACTACAAGTTTAACATTGTCACAAATCCAAAATGCATAAAAGTCTACGGTACCCAAGACGGTACCATAGGTAAGTAATAATCCAAACATCCACAAGATAAAAATATATTAAAACTCAACAACATGCATGAACAGGATGCCATATGCATGAGATCCAAAAATATTCTTTCTCAAAAAATATTTCCTTTCCAACTCACGCCAAAAATCACAACGGGCCCAAAAATAATTCCTTTTCCAACTCACGCCAAAAGTCACGTTTGACCCAAAATATTTCATTTTCCAACTCACGTCAAAAGTCACATTTGGCCCAAAATATTTCCTTTAAACTTTCCTTGCTATTTTCCTAGAAAATGGCCCAAAATCTAATTCTCAAATCAATTTCCATTTTCATTAATTGAATGTACCATGACCTCCCCTAGGGGTCAACCGCATGCCCTAGCTCTCTCCGTCACACCATGGGTAATGACCATGCGTGTGACTTCGTAACGAGCGATGCCCAGTTTCACGCCCAACGCGTACGTAGCTAAGCATCCTCTAGCCCCCGCCAGCATAGGAGCCACGGAGTCGGTACGAGAGCGTCATCATCCCGTCCGGTCCTGTTGTCGCCCAGCGAGAACCCAGGGGAGGTCACTCAGTATATTATGCGCCCAAGTGACCAGAGAACCTCCACCGAGATAAAACCCCATCTCGGCTTGGGGTCGTGATACACACGCATCCAAAAATCCATTTACATGTGAAAATCAAGTTTTCAATATTCAACACATGTACATGTATGCCATTATGCGAAAAATCCAATTTTCCTTTTCAAACATGCACATGCACATGCACCATGCAATGCACGCATCAAGATAGAAAATATCCAACAAAACTCAACATCAATCAACATACAAATAACTCTGTCCTCCAATTCATCCAACTCTTGAACTCCTCGAACTCAGTTCGGCATAACCAATCAATTACAATTTATTGTAAAAGCAATAATATATTTAAACCTAAAAGGAAGTTTAGAAAATATTTACAATGCTATAAAATATTTTTTGAAGGATCAAGGGGCTGCAAAAGGTGGAGGAAAAGCAACGTAACAGTGTAAAAGCACAGTGGTTGTGAGTTGTAAAATACCCACTTTTGAATGGGAACGAACTAAGACTTGGGATTAATAGAGAATGACTTAGAGGTGTTTATGAAGTTAGTGGAAGTGGGGGTTGGCAGTGGGTGGTGGCAAAAATGGCGGTGGAAGTGAAAAAAGGCCAAAACGGAGTTGAGCTCCTAGAGGTTGCTCCGACGACGGATTAGAGCTGGAAATGGGTGGGTTAGGTCGGCAAGAGGTCAGTGATTAAGTGGTGAAGAAGTGGTGGCCGGAGGTGGAATGACGATAGCGCTGGAGCACTTGAAGGGCGTGTGCGGTTTAACAACAGCTCGGATGGGGCTGAGATTTGGTGGGGAGGTTCACCGGTCGAAGGGGAGTTGAACAGTGGGGGCAGTGCAGTGCAAGGCAGCACGACAGCAGTTCTGGGGCTAGACGAAGGAAACGGGCGGGAGGGGAAGAGAGAGGGGGTGTCGCATGGGGAGAGAGAGACCGGGGAGAAAAATGAGGAAAAAAGAAAGAAAAAGGGAAAAGAAAGAGGAAGAAGAAAAAGAAAAAGAGAAAAAGAAAAGATGAGGAACAGAAATAAGGTTCAGTCCTCACCTCTAGGGTCCAGAAACTGATTCAACAAAAATAATTTTAAAAGCTATAAATTGAATAAAATAATTTAAACACAATACCTTGCCAAAATATAATAAATAACTAGTAAAAACTAACAACAAAGTTTTAAATCCAAAAATAAACTAAATTAAATTAAACAACAATTTAAACACAAAACAATAATCAATATTAAGAAAGCACCTCAAAATAAATTTCACACCTATTAAATACAATTTAAATTCGATAAATCTAAAACAAAAGAACCAATATTTTAATTAAATTAAAATACTCATTCAATAAAAATACACGCAAAAATGGGGTATCACACATCTATCATCTCAAAGAAGAAGATAACTTGAAGCAAAGAGGGAGGACCTAACTAGAGAGTTAGAGGTATTGAAGATGAAGGAAACTATAGTAGCTCATATTATTCTCCAAGTTGATGCCTCTAAACTTTGTTTTATTTGTCAGGGAGTAGATCATCTTGCACAAGATTGCCTAACACTTGCTGAGATCAGAGTATGAGAAACATAGCAATTCTCTTGACATGTATAAAAAAATCCTTATTCACCCTACTCAAATACATACAATTTTGGTTGAAAAAATACCCAAACTTTTGCTAAAAGTCTAAAAACCAGCCGCTTGCCCAGCCTACTAGATCATATCTTGCACCATATCATGCATCTTCTTCTTCTAGGAACTCCTTAGAATATACTTTACATGCTTTTATTGAGGCACTGGGTAAAACTAATCAAAAGTTTAAATCTTTGATTACGCAAGTTGTTAAAGAAAACAAGGAGATAAAGAGCCATATATCCAAGCTGATCAGCTACTTGAGTGTGAATGAGTCTGTCAAGTTCCATTCTCAATATCAATCCACACCCTAAGGTCAACATATGGCGCAAGGAAATTTGAAAGAGGTCAATGCCATTGTGACAAGAAGTGGTAAGTCCTTACACATCCTAACAACTGATAAGCCAAAGGATGTTGAAGATGAACAAAGTAATGATAGTACCGAGTTCCTCAAGGAAGCCGTGGTAATTAAGAGCCCAGTTAAGGTACCATTTCTTCAAGCTTTAAAATCTGGTATGTGAGCTTTGGATTCTAGTAATAAAATCTTGGAGAACCTTAAGCAATTAAAGATTAACCTTCTCTTTTGTATGTTATTAAACAAGTTTCCACTTATGCAAAAGTTCTTAAAGATTTGTATACTATTAAGAGGAAGCAACATATTAAGAAGACAGCATGTCTGATAGGGCAAGTTAGTGCTCTAATTGAGCAGCGAATTCCTCCTAAAAATAAGGAGCTAGTTTTAATTTGATGCCTTATTCCATTTAGTTGCAGCTTTGTTTGGGTGAAATTAAGCCTACTTCTGTTGTGCTTTAGTTGGTTGATCATTCAGTTAAGAAACCGAGAGGGATAATTGAGGATGTTTTGATCCAAATTGATAAATTTTATTATCCTGTTAATTTCTTAATTTTGGACACTCAGTCAGTTGTTGTGACGCCCCCAAAATCCCCACGCCCGAACACGGGGAAATTGAGACGTCCGGATGGTGACACCCCGGGTCACCATCCCATCGACGGGTGCCGAGTGTGTGCAAGGCAGCAATTGTGTACAGAGAGACACGCAGCGGATAAGAAAGTCATAACTAAGTACCAGAATTTTTCTTAACGTAATACAAGCTGTTTAAAACATACATAGATAAAATATTACAAGAAACACAAATACAAGTTTGAAAACAGATAAAAAGCACAGCATCAGCAACCCGGCGGAGCCGCATCCTCGGGCTCAGCCTCATCTTCCAAATGTAACTTCCGGCTCAAAGCATCAGCAACTATATTAGCCTTTCCTGGATGGTACTTGATCTCACACTGATAGTCACTGATTAGCTCCAGCCACCGCCTTTGCCTCATATTTAAATTTTTCTGGGAAAACAAATGCTTCAAACTCTTATGATCAGTAAATACCTCACAAGCTTCCCCATACAAGAAATGCCGCCAGATCTTGAGTGCAAAAACAATCGCAGCCAATTCTAGATTGTGCGTCGGGTAATTCTTTTCATGGTCCTTAAGCTGACGAGATGCATAGGCTACAACCCGTCCTTCCTGCATAAGGACACAACCCAACCCAAACTTGGACGCATCGCTGAAGACTACGAAAGGCTTATGCGGTTCAGGGAGTGCTAACACTGGTGCCGTCGTCAACCTGTTCTTTAATTCCTGGAAGCTTCTCTCACATTTATCTGACCATACAAATTCTGTATTCGTCCGAGTCAAGGCTGTGAGAGGTCCGGATAGGCGAGCAAAACCTTCTACAAATCTTCGATAATAACCGGCGAGCCCCAAGAAACTCCTGATCTCCCGTACTGTAGTCGGGCGTGGCCATGACAAAATGGCTTCTATTTTACTAGGATCAACTGCCACCCCGCCCCTGGAAATTACATGCCCGAGAAATTTAACTTCTTCCAACCAGAACTCACACTTGCTAAGCTTGGCATAAAGCCGGTGTTCTCTCAATCTTTCAAGTACCAGACTAAGATGATACACATGCTCTTCAACATCTCGAGAATAAATCAGTATATCATCAATAAATACCACCACAAAAGAATCCAGATAAGGTTGGAATACCCGATTCATTAAATCCATGAAAGCAGCAGGAGCATTAGCTAGCCCAAACGGCATCACCTTAAATTCATAGTGTCCATACCTCGACCTGAAGGCAGTTTTAGGCACATCCTGCTCTCTGATTCTCAGCTGGTAGTATCCCGACCTCAGATCAATTTTAGAGAACACGGCTGCTCCCTGAAGCTGGTCAAATAAATCATCTATCCGCGGGAGAGGATATTTATTTTTGATGGTCACCTTGTTCAACTCCCGATAGTCAATGCACATACGAAGAGTTCCATCTTTCTTTTTAACAAATAAAACTGGGGCACCCCACGGTGATGTACTAGGCTGAATAAATCCCTTCTCTACTAATTCTTGCAACTGAGTCTTCAACTCTTTCAATTCAGCCGGTGCCATGCGGTAAGGAGCCTTATGCACAAGAGCCGCTCCAGGTTCCAAATCTATAACAAACTCCATCTCTCGCACGGGGGGTAGTCCGGGCAAATCATCCACAAACACATCGGGGAACTCTTCCACAACTGGAATGTCTGCCAAGGACTTCTTCTCAGACGGCGTGGATACCATCTGGACCAAGAATGCATCCGCTCCCCATGCAATTTCTCTTCTTGCCTGTATCCCCGATATAATCATCGGTTTTTCTTTCAATTTACTCCCCGCGAATTCCAGACAATCACCATCCGGAAGCTGAAAGCTAACTGTCCGACTTCTGCAATTAATAGTCGCAGAATATCGGTATAGCCAATCCATCCCGAGTATGATATCAAAGCCCAACAGCTTGAACACTACCAGATCAGCATCCAAAAACCTTCCCTCAAAATTTAACGGGCATCCCAAAGCAACTTTGGAACACCACACCCTCTCACCATCGGGTAGGGCCACTACCATAGCCTTCGGCAACGGTTCCATGACCAAGTTACACACCCGAGCAAACGTGGAAGACACAAACGATTGTGAAGCAC
The DNA here is from genome assembly GCF_018687715.1 of Carya illinoinensis. Taxonomy (NCBI): domain Eukaryota; kingdom Viridiplantae; phylum Streptophyta; class Magnoliopsida; order Fagales; family Juglandaceae; genus Carya; species Carya illinoinensis. Next base: position 36,889,306 of record NC_056754.1, read on the forward strand.
CGGAATCAAACAAAGTACAAGCATAAAACTCATACAAACGAACTCTTCCTGAACCAAACACACAACCCATGAAATCCAAAAAATAAAGAAAGAGCCAAATGCACCAAAAATTAAATCCAACTTAAAATTAATTTAATCCATACCTGTGATTACTCCAGCATCATGGGTCGCTGGTGCCTCATCATCTACCTCTCCGGGTGTGACAGCATAAACCCGGGCTTGCACTGGTTGTCTCGGGTTGGTTCTTCCACCGCGCCTACCTCCACGGTTCCCTTGAACCATTCTTGGACATTCTCGGGAAAAGTGGCCCGGCTGGCCACAAGTAAAACATCGAGCTCCACCAGAAGAGCACTCGCCCGCATGAGCTCTATTGCAAATTCCACATACAGGTACACGTCCTCCCATGCGAACACTTGAGGATGCTTGCGATCGAGTCCCGGACCGCTGAACAAACTTCTGGGGCGAACCCGAGCTACTTCCTTCACCAGAAAAACTCCGCCTCTTTTGTCCTGGAGGGGAGCCCATACCCAGATTATTTTCCCGCTCTATAAGGGTGGCCACATCCACTAACTCCTGAAAAGTGGATATCCGGTGGCTGACCACCAAACGGCGTATATCAGGGCGTAGTCCCTCCTGGAAACGCTCTGCTCGCAACTCCTCAGTGGCAACAAGATGAGGAGCGAATTGCTCAAGTTCTATGAACCTCCGGGCGTATTGTTCCACTGTTGCGCCCCCTTGGATCAAATTAGAGAATTCTCTTGCCTTTTGTTTTCTTACTGAGGCGGGAAAGAAGCGGTCATTGAACTCCTTCTTGAAACGCTGCCAGGTCACTGCAGCGAAAGATCCCAACTCAGCTTCCAGCATCACCCTCCTGGTACCCCACCAATCAGAAGCGATACCCTGCAAAAGATAGCTGGCGTAGAGTACTTGCTGAGCTTCAGTGCATCCACACACCTCAAAGGTTTTCTCCAAGTCTTTGATCCATCTTCCAGCCTGAAGAGGATCCTCATTTCCAGTGAAGTGTGGAGTCCGATGCGCTAGGAAGCGCTCATAGGTGCATCCGGCTTGCACCATGCTACTTGACCCGCCCGGATACATCCAAGGCCCTCCCTGATATGGCCAAGGACCTCCTGGTTGTGGCCAATACACTCCCTGTGGCGGACAAGGCCCTCCGGGTGGTGGACAAGGCCCTCCTTGTGGTGGCCAAGGACCTCCTTGTGGTGGCCAAGGTCCTTGTGGTGGCCAAGGCCCTGCCTGTTGTGGCCTAATATTCTGTTGCATAAACTCCGTCATCTGCCTTATTGCCTCGGCTAAGGAGTCATCTCTGGAGGTATTGTCTTGCGGTTCCTGAGTATTTTTCCTTGGTCTTCCTGGTCTTCCCATTTTCCTGACACAACACCACACTTGACCCTCCTTTAAGAAAACAAATAAAACCATCACAAAACCAACATAAACAAAAACAACACAACACAACAAGAAACAAAAGAAACCGGCATGTTAAAACATAACTAAATAAATAAAAACAAGCAAACAAGCTCAAACAAATAAACAAATAAAACAACTATACTTAACATAATTTTTAAAACACAACTTTAAAACATTCTGGTACTACCTACGGGACATGTGGTTTTACCCAGAGCCAAACTGCTCTGATACCACCTGTGACGCCCCCAAAATCCCCACGCCCGAACACGGGGAAATTGAGACGTCCGGATGGTGACACCCCGGGTCACCATCCCATCGACGGGTGCCGAGTGTGTGCAAGGCAGCAATTGTGTACAGAGAGACACGCAGCGGATAAGAAAGTCATAACTAAGTACCAGAATTTTTCTTAACGTAATACAAGCTGTTTAAAACATACATAGATAAAATATTACAAGAAACACAAATACAAGTTTGAAAACAGATAAAAAGCACAGCATCAGCAACCCGGCGGAGCCGCATCCTCGGGCTCAGCCTCCTCCTCCTCTTCCTCGAACTCTGCACCAAAAGCTACGGAACCAAGAAAGGTTCCGCAGGTAAGTATGACCCAAACACTACCAGATGAAAATACATATAACCCAAACAACAAGAAAGCAAGATCAAACAAACACACACCCCGCAACACATATATTTTACCACGCACGCCAAGACCCAAAAGGCCCACCAACCTCCATAAAGCCACACCTCGCCATTATCCCAGATAATGGCCCAAACCACCATTTTTCCCAGAAAAAGGATCATAACCGAAAAACCATACCACAACCCGCTCCGTATGCACCATGATCTCCCCTAGGGATCATCCGCACACCCTGGCTCAGTGCCACACCGTAGAGAACGGCTACGCGTGCGACACCTAAACGAGCGATGCCCAGACTCGTGCCATGCACGTACCGGGCCGGGCCATCCTCTAGCCCTCGCCAGCGAAGGGCCACGGGATCGGTGAATAGAGCGATGCCTGGACTCGTGCTCAGCACGTACCGGGCCAGACCCATCCTCTAATTTCCGCTCCCGGAGTCAGTGAGTAGAGCGATGCCTGGACTCGTGCTCAGCACGTACCGGGCCAGACCCATCCTCTAATACTACTCCGTCATCGCGCAGGGCCTCAGAATCGGTGAATAGAGCGATGCCTGGACTCGTGCTCAGCACGTACCGGGCCAGACCCATCCTCTAGTACCGAACTCGTCAGCGCCCAGACGACTACTCAGGGGATGTCACTCAGTATTGACCGCTCCCGAGTGATCAGAGGAGCTCCACCGTGATAATAACCCATCACGGCTTGGGCTCGTGAGACACACGCACCCAAACGCCAAAACGCCGATAAGCATGATGCACATGCACGCGATATGCAACGCACACAAATAAAATGCAACGCACGCCACACGGCCCAATCAAAACAACCAAACACAACCAACCAAACAAACACTCCGTCCTCAATCCATCCGACCCCCGAAACTCCTCGGACTCAGTCCGGAATCAACAACCAACAATAATCAATTAAATATATAATTAATTAAATAAAACCATTGAATGAGCAATATATATTAAAATCTGAAAATAGGGTTTGGAAAATACTTACAGCGCTATACGGTATTTTTAGAAAGCTCACGGTGTTGCAAACGGCGGAAAAACAGCAACGTCACAGTGAAAATTCACTGTGGCCGTGGGTCCGAAAAACCCACTTTTGAACGGGGACAAACTAGGACACGAGATTGATAGGGTATGGTCTAGAGGTGGTTGTGAAGCTATAGGAAGTGACGGACGGCCGTGGGTGGCGGCGGAATGGCCGGAAATGGCCGAAAATGGCAAATCGGAAAACAAGCTCGTGGGAGCTGCTCCGGTGGTCGATGGAGGCCGGAAATGGGTGGGTTAGGACGGCAAGAGGTCGGTGATGAAGTGGTGAAGAAATGGTGGCCGGAGGTGGAGCGACGGCGGCGGATCGGAGGAAAAACCGTGGAGGCTTTGGAGAGCTTTTCCGGCCAAACGGCCGGCCGGATGGGGGTGATTTTCGGTGGGGAGGTGCGCCGGAGGTGGACGAACCGAATGGCACCGGCGGTGAGCCGCACGGTGGCCGGACGGCGGTAGATCGGGGGCAAGACCAGTCCGGCGTGAGGGAGAGGGAGGAGAGAGAGAGAGAGCTCGGGGGGGGGTGAGCCGATCGGGGAGAGAGAAAGGGAGGGAAAAAAGAAAAGAAAAAAAAAAGAAAGAAGAAGAAAAAAGAAAAAAAGGAAAAAGAAAAAGAAAAAGAGAGGAAAAAGGGAAAAGATGTAGGGAAAAGATGAGGTCCAAACCTCATTCCGGAAAGCAAAACTAACCCGCCAAAAAGATTAAAAAAACACAAAACAACTAAATAAAACACAACACCAAATAAAATAAATTAATTTAAAAACCAACATTAAAAACGCAAATAAATTAAAATAAATAGCTAATATATTAATTAAAATAAAAACAATTATTTCAGCGAAAATACACTCAAAAACGGGTCATCACAGTTGTTGAGTCTAACTCTAACGTTCCTCTCATATTACGTAGACATTTCCTTGCTACAGTTAATGCACTTATAAATTGCAGGAATGGGTTGATAAAACTATCTTTTGAAAACATGATCATGGAGGTCAACATTTTCCATATTGAGAAACAACCAATAGATAACGAGTGCCACCAAACATACATGATTGACGCACTTATAGACAAGGGAGTTTACACAACTCATTTTGATCCCCTTTAATATTCCCTTGTTAATTCTGAGTTTGATAATATTAGTGATTCATCTGATATTGTTGATATTTGTACTTTTTTTTTGTATAAAACTCAGGCTTGTGGAATACAAGCATGGCAACTGAAATTTGAGGAGTTACCTAAGAAAGGTGAAAAACAGATTTCTTATTCTTTCAAGTATGGAAGCACTAAGAGTGAAATTGAAACCTTTGCCTAAGTCTAAAATCTATAATGTTAAAATGAAAGCATTTCATGATCAAAATATTTTTAGGAAGACATTTAAGTCTAATGACTGAATACACTTATATGATTCTAGACTTTATAAGCACCTAGGAAAACTTCGATCTAGGTGGACTAGTCCCTTTGTAGTGAAACATGCTTTTGAAAATAGGGCGGTAGAAATAGAGGATTCTAAGAATGGTTGGATCTTTAAAGTAAATGGTCAATGCCATAAAGTATTAATTGATAGGCAAGTTCCGGAAGTGGAAGACATTTCACTTGTGGATCTAGTCTATCAACCTTGACCACACCATCCAAGTATGTTTTTCTTTATTTGTTTTATTTTATTTTTGTTTTCTCTTATTTTCTTTCTTTTCCTTTTTGTTTATTGTTGTTTTCTGTGTTTTTGTTTGTACGATAGTTTCATTTCATCATTTCAGGTTACCATCTTTGGTGCTTAGCGAGCTACCCTCGTCACTTATCAGGTGTATTCTATCCTTTTTAGTTACTCTACATTCAATTTTGATTCTTAAACATTGATGATAATGTTTGATTTAATTTGGGAGATGGTGGTGCAAATTTAGCATTTAAAATACTTGTTGGAACTCTGTGGCATATTTTTATGTGTCAATTTTTTGCATTGCACGTGCATCCTTTTTATATGTGTACTCATTCTCATTCATAACCATCTTCGTGAATTCAGTAAGTCCACCATAATCATTTTTTACTGAAGCATTCACAGAACCCCCAATGCACTCATCCAAACTTTTGTGGTATGGTGGTGGTTTGACACATGTAGCTAGAGAACTCTTTTGTTTAAGTATTCATGTGAGTTTGGTGAGAATTGAGAGCCTACAAATGCAGTAAATTGTGATAAGCGTTCATTGATTTGTTGAATTGGGCACTTCTTTTGAAAATATCATTACATGGTTTGTGGTAAGATGGTGGATATACTTGGGATATGATGAAGGTAAACTTAGGATCAACATTTGAGGCTTTCAAGCTAACCCTTTCCATCAGACCCCTAGTAGCAAACTTTGAGCAAATAAACACATATAGCTTTTTCTTTTCATATGCCCACATCATCCATGCCTCTCCACATTTGAGTATGGCCTATATACTGATTTTTCTGCCATTTTTACTTTCAAGTGTATACTAGGTGTGGAATTTGCATTTTCTTTCTTTTGTTTTATCATTTTCAATTAAAAAAAAAAAGAAAAAAGGAGAAGAGTACAAGTTGCAAAGAGTTCAATTGAGTGACCTTCAAAGGGGGAAAAAAATAAAGATTGTGTAGAAATGGTAAGAATACCAAAGTGGCGTGTGTTTCTTCTTCAAATTGTTGAAAAAAATGATAAGAGGAAGAAGAAGGAAAAACATTATTATTCGATCATCTGAAAAGTTGGAGAGTACATCAAGTGAAAAGTGTGGTCTACTGAAATATTTAATAAGATTTCCTTTGTATGTACTTTGAAGTTTTTGAATTATTTTCATCTTTTTTTTTTCAATATAGCCCCGAACCCAAGCCACATTACAACTTTTTGTGTTGACTATTCTGATCTTAAGTAAGCTTTTGGAAGGCGTGGTGAAAGTCTCATTTGTTAGTATTCCTATCATAAGATCAATGTTTACTTGTTACTTGTATATAATTGCCTAATTTCTCGTGAGAGTGTGTGTACACTCATTGTCAACTCCATAGAGAGAATCCTCACACGAAACACTTTTATACCTGTAAGTTATAGAGTTGAACCTTTCACTTAAGATGTTTTTGATGTTGCATGTGTTAAGGCCTCTAGTTAAATGGATATAGTTTGGAACACACACACACTCTGTTGATTGCTACAGGTGGATTGTTGGTGATAGGGTTATTGAATTCCTAAGATTGCTTTGACATGTGAATCTGAAAAGTGTGACTTGGTGGCGTTTGTGTGATTTTCTTTGGTCTCTTTCATTGTTTTGGCATGAAAATTGTCAGGGATTAGCAATGAGTAAGTTGGAAAGTGTGATGAGTGCGCGAAAATGCACTCTCAATACCCTATTATTGGAATAAAATGCTAAAATGTGAATAAAAATAATAGAAATTAATGTGTATTCTTAAATTGAGTTTCTATTTACTTTGGGATACTCCTAAGCATATTTTTATATTTAATTTTAGAGTTTATAAAAGAGCTAGTCAAATTCAAAGAACTTTAATTGGGTTTGAGAGAAATTTGGATCAAGTAAAAAAAGAAAAAAAATCATAAAAGAAAACTGCATGAAGTTCAAGTCTGAAATTCGCTAAGAGACATCATGGACATACTTTAGTATTTTGACCGTAAATTTCTACTCACATATTGGATTGATGCAATTTTTGATGCTTTAGAAAGCTATCTTAAAAGGATATAAATTTATCTATAATAAGAAGTTCCAAATTCAAACTCCTAAAGTGCATACATGGCTGTCAAGATTAGTTCTAAAATTTAGGCAGTTTTTTATGTAAGAATTATGAAGACCATAGGGTTTCTTTTCTACTCTATATAAGCATGTCATTAGCACGAAATAGTGGAGTTGGAGATGGACTGAAGAATGAGAGAGGAAAAACTTCCATGGTTTCCATTTACTTGATTTATCTCTTCAGATTTTTGTTATCCATTATATTTATGGATAACTAAATTCTCAAGTAGGGTTATGGATGAACTTGCACATTAGATGGTATTTTTAATTTATTTTTATTTCATGTATTTGATTTTTAATTACTAAAACTCTTTTGTTTTATCATTCTAAATTCATTATTGATGTTTTCCTCTCCGAATAATCATAGAATTTATTCTATTTATGGATTCAGTCATGCTCTTTCTATTGAATCGATTAGTTCTTTGATTATGTTTGGATCAATTAAGTATCCATATTGATTTAATTCTTTGCTGCAATATCGCTCCCTGATTATAATGTCGTTGTTGGATTTTCTTAATATGGATAATAATTTACATACTTTAAAAGTGGTGAATGATTTTTTAAAGGATTATATTTGGTTTAATTTTGGTTTATAAATCTATACCTTCCGAAAGGAAATTTCGGGAATTGAGTTCCCAATTGAGTTATTTAATGAATTAAGAATAATTAAAATATCGGATTTGTGCAAGGGATTCCCGACGTTTTACTATTTATTAAATTTAAGTATTTTTTTCCATTAGTCACATTGCTTCACAGTAAATTTGCATTTGAAATTAATCTTTGTTCTCCATTAATCATCTATTATTTTTCGTTGGTTTCTTTGTTCATTTTACTATTCTTTTAATTTGTCTTCCTGTGGAATCGAAACCCCAAAACTGTTCTACAACTACCGCATTATTCTTTGTGCATAATCAGGTGCCATGAAAAAAAGGGCGCGAAGGTCACCAGATCACGTCTTCCTTAAACACCTATAACAAATTTTAGGAACTTGCGGTGTCATAAAAAAAAGGCGTGGAGGTCATCAGACCATGCCTGGAACACCCGAATCTGGTGTGAGGATGTTTTAATGAATTTTTTAGATTTGTTTTTTATTTTATATATAAGAAAAGCCCATTTGAGTTTTCAATTTTGATTTTTAGTTTAAAAATCTTTTTATAGACTGAGACATTTATTTGAACAAGTTGGAATTTTTTTTTTAGTTTGAGTCGAGGTCTAAAAATTCAAGAAATAGCCTTTTTATAAATTTTCTATACTGTCGCCCAAATATTTTTGAAATGGACTGTACCCGACCCCCCCAAAGCCGAAGCCCGTGAGATCTCTTCCAGACTCCACTTTATTTGCGGCTTCACTAAATTCGTGTCCCTCGCATGCACGTACTCTCTTATATATATATATTTTTTTCTCCTATAGGGTTTCAGCCTTTTGACCCCTATATATAGATGCGCTTACACGTATATTCTCTTATGCGTAAAGGGATTGCCGCAGCCATGAGTATCTTTTTCAGTGAAACTCTTCCGCACCGTGAGCCTCACTTCCAGAACAAAACCACTGTGTGATAGCTAGCTTTTACCCAGCCACGCGAAACCGTAGCCAGCCATACCCGTTTTCGAACCCTCACGGCCTCCCCGCAACCCCGTTTCGCCTAGCAGCCTCTCCCACCGTGCTTCTACTGCTGCCAGCCTACAATCCATAATCCTCCACCGCACTACCCCTGCACCTCTAGCTTCACCACTCACAGAGCTTTAGCACCCCGGGGCCGAGCCAACAACCTCTGTTTTTAGGCAGGAAAACAGAGCACTTGTTTGGCTTTCAGCCCCTTGCACGTCGGAAGTTTCCCAGCCACTCGTCTTCGTGCACCATAGCCGCAGCCACCCTCCTCCATGGTCAAGCAAATAGCAAAGGTACCCCTGTTTTACTCCCTGAAAACAGAGTTGTTTTCTTTTTAAATTGCCGCCGGTTTGACGCAACCCAGCCGTGTGACACCCTCATCACCTCCGCAGAGATTGCCTTATGGCACTACCCGCCACCCCTGGTCCACCGTGCTCCCCTCGGTAAGCCCGCACTGAGCCATCCTCCACTGTCTTTTTCTTCATTCTTTCTTCCCCAGTTTGCTCCCTCTCTCAGCTCTCCCACTCTCTTTATCTAGGTGATCAACTCAGCCGCATGCTACTCCTTCCGCCGGGGTATCTACGCCGTTAGCCAGGCCGCCATATTTTTTCCACCCAAACCTACCATCGTCGGTGTGCAGAACCATTTAATTTTCTTTGTTGTAGTTTGCAGTAGCGTGGGTTTTATTTTTTGTTATATCTGTAAACCAGCAGGTGTGCAAAGGGTAGATTTTAGGTGATAAATTACTTTGATGCCCTTTTTATTTTTGAAGGTTTAGCGGAATTTTTGTTTTGAACGGTGTTTTATGGGTTCATGTTCTACCTTTCGGCCTTTTTGTTAAATGGACTGTGTTTTAAATCCGTTTGCGTTGAGTTTTTATCATTCGAGAACTGAAAGTATATATATATATATATATATAAAGGATTGTCTTTTATAAGTTTGATGCTTAAAACGGGTTCCTTTTTTTGTGAGAAATGGTGTTAGCAACTCTTAACGGATTTTGTTTTATTATTAAGAAATTAGTGTATTATTTTATTTTGGGGTGGGGGTTAGTATTTTTTAATTAAGTGAAGATTGAGGATTTTAGAAAGGGATAATTGATGGTTTTGGCAACGATGGTATTTTAGAAATTATGAGGATGTTTAGATTTGGAGGTTTTAGAATGGTTTAATTTAGAAGAGATTAATTTCAAAACATGTCTTCGATTTGAAGTTTATAGAAATTATGTGATTATTTTATAGCTGACGATTAATATTTGTTCGGCATTGTTGAGGAAACTTTTGAAAGGTTAAGAAGTTCAGGTAAGTGAGATTCATATGCAAGATTTTGCATAAAAGCAATGAACTGGGGTTGATTTTGGAAAAGTATGCGTGTTTTGTTATGAAGATAATTTTAAAAGACCTCAGTTATTTGTTTTGCATTACTCATGAAAATTTTGTATAAGAATAAATTATTTTCTGGGATAACTGGTGTAGACATGAGCTATTTTGGTATTTTATTCCTAAATTGTGCAAAAGAGAGCGAATATGAAATTTTGTGCATAAATCATATTTTTGTGATCTGATTATGTTATGTTCTAAAAATGTTTTGTACTCTAATATGATATAATGTGATTTCTGAAAACATCTGGCATGACATTCTGTTTCTATTTCTATTCTATTATGACCTTACTACGGGTGTAAAACTGTGGCCTCTGTTTGGGTTGGTACCAACATTTCTTCTTTCAGTGCACCCACTTTGGAATCAAAGTGGTTTTCTGCGTGGTCTTTCCTGTGTGCACACTCGGGGCTCCGAGAATAATAAGGGGAAGTTTCACATTATGTTTCTGCTAAATTGGCCGTCGGGGTTTGCACAACCCTACCACAGGGGTTAAACATGGAATTCTGTTCTGATGTGATGTTTCAGTTATGCTGTGCCAAATGAACCTTGAATAAGAATACTTTTCTGAAACTTTCGCTTTGATATTTTTGATACCATCTTTTGATTCTGCATTCTGAAAGTAAAACCATTTTGTTATGCACTTTGAACTCTATAAATGCTCATGTTTGTGCACTAGTATATACTTCTGCTTACTGAGTTGTTGATAACTCATCCCTTATCTCTAAATATTTTTTCAAATAATTTTAATGATTCAGCTGGAGAACAAGAGTATGAAGTTTTAGCAAGGTGTGATGATCGTAGTGGAACAAGTGCCCGAGGGTATAAGTGCTTATTTGAGAGTCATAGTTAGTAAATTGATTTATTTTTAGATATGTAGATTTGATGAGTTAAGAATATTTTCGGGTCTTTAGGGAGTTTTTAATTTATATTATTAAGAATTTCTTTGTAGTCCCTATGAAGGAATATGGATATTTGAGTTGAGTGAATAAATTAATATTTTGTTGAGTTTTCTGGATTTGATAGTTGTGATATTGAAGTTGTTATTAAGTGATAAAAGTTAACTCTCCGGACCTCCGGGATCGGGGCGTTACAATGCCACCCTTAAACACCTATGACAAGTCTTAGTAGCTTGCGGTGCCACATAAAAATGATGCGAAGGTCACCAGACAACACCACCCTTAAATACCTATGACAAGGCTAAGTAGCTCGTTGTGCCATGAAAAAGGGGCACGAAGGTCTTTAGACCACACTTCTTCCTAAGGTGCCCATCGCAAGCGTCGGTGACTTATAAAACAAAAAACCAAGAGCGAGCAAATCAAATAAAACAAAAGGCCAAGGTTGCATAGTAGAAAACTTAACAGATACTCTAAATCAAGGTTTATTATTATTGGTACAAAGTGACAAATCGTATAAAATACAATAAATAAGCATGAAAAAAAAGGATAGCCATTTGAAGGAAGCTAGGGGTTGTTATTCCTAGCGGGCGGTGGCAGTGGAGGTCTGCCTATGAAGGCGTCAGGCATCTCATCCCACCAAAAAGTGTCGACATGGCAGCGGGGAGTAGCTTCAGCAAGGAATAGGTCCATAACTCAAGTCAGTCAGGAGGTGGGACCTGAGCCTTAGGATGCTAGCACCATAACCATAGGCGAAGATGCGATCTCTGGTAGCAAGGGCCAGGACTAGTTGGCTACGCACGCAGGCAATCTCTACTTGAGCAGCGGCTAATTTGTTCTTCTTCTCGATTAGCTGCAGATCCTTGGCAAGAAAAGCCAGGCTTAATTTCCAAAGCTCCTCGTCCAAATCCCTATGGCTATCCTTCTATTGTTGGTGATGTTTCTGAAGCTCCTCCAAGGCTCCCTTGCCTCAAAAAGGTCAAGAGTAGTGTGCATGTTCTTCTCCAAGGCAGTCATCTGCTCTTGAGCTAGCCACTTGCCGTGCTTTTGCGAGTTGGTCAACTCCTCGCCATGCACAGAGTGGGAATAGCCTTCCGACTGCACCTTGAGGTAGTTGGACGAGGCAGATAAAGCTCTTGCCCAAATAGGAGGCTTGGGTGGCGTGGTCTGGGGCATGCCACCTTGCCACAAAGATAGAAGCAACGAGATGGATGCCAACTCATCCCTCCCAGAGACTCTGTCAATCACTGTCTTTGGCGGTAACACTCCCTCATTGCCCAGTAGTAGTGAGTGTCTCTCACTTCCTCCTATTTTAGCCCCATCCTTTGGCAGAGATATTGAATCCCTCCTTGGGGGATTGGGTGGTGTGCTGTGAGAAGACATTCACCTAATCAAGGCCAACCTGGCCTATACTAGGACCTCTCTCCCATCTGCAAGCTTCAGAGGTCCCTCCAGAAGGGATGGTGGATTCAACGCCAATGATGGACCAGACTTCCTTGCCTAAGGACGTTTCTAACCTTGAAAAGATCTTTGGTGGGGAAGCTAGTGGTGGCGCCTCCTCTTCCTCTGCCAACACCCAACTTGAGGCCACCCCCCAAATGGCTAGTCGTACAACAAGCGGATGAATCTCCTCATCTACGTCAGAATTCAGATTGAGGATCGTTGCAACATTTGGGTCCAACTCGCCCTCCCCCACCAGGTTATCAAAGATGAGGAATTCAAAAATGAAGTTGGACACCAGGGTGCATGCCTGTTGGGGGGTTGAGCTCAAAGGTGAAGGCCAGATCTGATAGAGCCAAGTTGGACATGCCCTCAGTGTCTCCTAGTCTGAGAGAATGCACCGTATAGAAGACTCGCCAGACACAGGAAGTTGGGTAGTGGCTAGCGGGGTAAGTGCCTAGGCGTGGTCACCTTCTAAAGGCACCAAGGTCTTCTTTTGCTTAGGCACAGGAGGAGAAGTGTCCTTAGCACAGGCCCTTTTCTTTTGCCTCTTTTTCTTTCTCTTTTCTTTATTTTCTTTCTTTCTTCTCCTTCTTCTCCTCTTTATTCTTCTTGTTATTCTTCTCCTTTTTCTCTTTGCCTTTTTCCTCTTCAAACGGCCTATTCTTTTCCTTCTTCTCCTGTGTGGCTTGGCCATCTTTCTTGCCTTTCTTTGAAGGCCTGCCAAAGTTGGGAGGAGGAATGGTGGTAGAAATCATGAACGAGTGCCCCTAAACATGGGAGCGGTTTGGAGACATCAGGAACTGATCAATATGGGCAAGCGCCAGTAAGAAGTCGGTTCAGAGCTGGTCAGGGTAAGACTAAGCCCAAGAGTGGACGGTTTGGATTTGGGCCAGCTCTCTAATTCATAAAGGCTCAATGTTTGCCCACAAGCTCTTATCATTAGGAAGGACGCCCCAGATCGCCCTAACTAGAAAATCCCTTAAAGAAGCTTCAGAGGTGGGAAACTCCCAACCCTGGCCAGTGATAAAGAAGAACCTACTCGTCTAGTTCTTGGCATCTGAATTCTGAGTCTCGAATCGAGCCAAAGTTTTCCCTTTGTCCTTCTTACAAAAGCCAGCAACGTTGCCTGTAACAGCCCGCTAGAAATTCAATTGTGAAATTTCTATTAACTTTAGGAACCTCGTGAAAACCTCATAAGTTTTCACGAATCCATTAATCGTATAGGTTTTTGTTAAACTATATAGTTAGTGTTATTATTTACTATGGTATCATAAGTGTATTTTTGATTATTGGAGATAGTTAGAAGTGTCAAAATGTATTATGGTTTGTACCATTAGACTCGGAGGATTATTTAAACTCTTATGGCGCAATAACATTTTTTCATATTTTCGGACAAAACGTCTGTTCAAAACTGTAGATATTATTGGATAAAAAGAAATATCTTAAGGTAATTTTCGTGAATATTATTGGGTAAAAATATTTTGAGTTGATAGATATTATTAGATAAAAATATCTTAAGTTGATTTTTTTAGATATTATTGGATAGAATATTATAAGATAATCATTTATAGATTTTTTTTTGGGTAGGAGAAAACTACACTCAACTCTCAACTCCAGCCTCATCTCTTCCATATCTCATCCATAATTATCTCCAGCCACCTCTCCCCACGAAATTATCTTCATTTACACTTTCCATTGAAAGAATATCAAACACTCTCTCGGACAGCTTTTAGGAGGTATTTTGCACGCCAATTTCGAAGCTGTTGTAAGTGTTTTATCATGAAGTCTCCTTCATATAAGTTGTTCCTTTTTGAATCTAGTTTACATGGATACCTTATTTGCCATATTTGAAGATCATTTGGTCAGTCAAATATTGTGTAAACTATAGAAAGGTCATTCTGGGAGATAAACTGGAGAATATGTTATAGTTTGGAGTTTTTGACCAAGCTAATGGATAGATATTGGTCTGAAATTTTTATGGAGTATTGTTAACATGTATATATGACTATTGGTTGAGGATTTTTGCATGATTCAAGGTTTTGATGAAAGATTTTCTTAGATTTAGAAACTTAGAAACTGGAAGAGGAAAAACAGTTTCTGTTTTGAGAAAGTTTAACTCTTTGGTGGTCTAAACCTATTCTAATGACTTTGATAATTTTATTGGAGGATCCTAAGCATCTTATATACATGTTATATTATTATTTTGAAGATATTTGATGTTAGTTTCAAAGATATGAAATTTTATACAAAGAGATATTCAGATAAGCCAAAGTGTGGATGTTCTTGGCTAAATTTATGTTTTGATTAATTTTTAACCATGTGATCTTGAATTAGAAGCTTATATATGTTTTAGGACATCTTTTTAAACCATGTGATGGTTTGGTTTGAAGATCACATATTTATAAGTCATAGATCAAAAGGTTGATCAAAACAAGTTAGAAACAAAAATCAATAGAAATAGCATATGAGAATTTCGGCCCTATGGAGTTTTAATAGTTGTGATTAGTTTTAAATTTTTCTAAATTGATATTTGAGTTGAGGATAAAATTTACATGAGGCATGTAAATTTTGGTGACTTTTGGAGTTAGTATGCAAAATCCTTAAGTTATGGGTAAAACGGTCATTTTCCTACATGTAGGAAGTAAAATGGAAATTTTACTCTTTAAGTTAGTATTTTTTCATATTTTAAATTATTAGTGATTTAGTACTAACTTTTAGAATCACTAATTACAGTTCCTCGTGATCGCGCTTGAGGTTTTATAAGAAACGCGGAGATCGAGGTAAGTTAGCTTTTAACTTACTAGCAGTCTACTGTGTATGTGTGCTAAGTAAAAGAACTATAGTGTATGTATGTGTGTTATCATATATGTCATGCCACGCCAAGTTATCACGTAATTGTTTATTATACAGAATTTATTCTGTCATCAATTTTTATCTGTTACATAATATATTCTGTTATGTATTACTGTACATTACAAGTACGTCATGCTAAGTATGCCATCTATTACATGTATGTCAAGTCATGTAATATTCACTGTTGCAAGTATGTCATGTTAAATATGTTGTCTATTATATGTTATGCCATGTTACGAAATGTTTCTATCTCAAGTTGGTCATGTATTTCAAGTTATGTTCAAGTCACGTTTCATCTTGAGTACATTATGTTTGTGTAGAATACATGGGGCCACAACAACTGTGGAGTATGTATTTTACTACAATTGTGATGCGTAGAATGCATGGGACCACAACAACTGTGGAGTATGTATTTACACGTAGAATACATGGGGCCACAACAACTGTGGAGTATGTATTTTTCATGTTAAGTCAAGTTTGTGTAGAATACATGGGGCCACAACAACTGTGGAGTATGTATTTACACGTAGAATACATGGGGCCACAACAACTGTGGAGTATGTATTTTTCATGTTAAGTCAAGTTTGTGTAGAATACATGGGGCCACAACAACTGTGGAGTATGTATTTACACGTAGAATACATGGGGCCACAACAACTGTGGAGTATGTATTTTTTATGTTAAGTCAAGTTTATGTCGAATACATGGGGCCACAACAACTGTGAAGTATGTATTTTTAATATTAAGTCAAGTTTGTGTAGAATACATGGGGCCACAACAACTGTGGAGTATGTATTTTTCATGTTAATTCAAGTTTCAGAGCAAGTTCATGCTAAGTCAAGTTGCAGATCAAGTTCATGTCAAGTCAAGTTCAGTTCATGATTCAATTTAAGCTATGTCAATTATGCTATGTTGTACGCTAAGTTATGCTTTAATTACTTATGAATTTGATTATGCATTTATGCTTTTACTGTCATACATGTATCATTAGTCTGTATGGAAGTTTTTTGTTAACTTGCTGAGATTTGTAATCAAATCTCACTTTGGTAGTCCCAACTACCATTCCCCCCGAATGGTAAATCTTGTTACAGGACCTGAAGGAGAATCATGAGCTGATCAACTAGACACAGTTGACTAAGTGACGGTGCGACATAAATGTTGATATAGTAATTAACGTAAATTACTACTTGTACGATTGAGTTGCATCTCTACTACTTTTTGGATCATAACCATTTTGGACTAGTGTTATGATCTTAGTTGTTCAATGGATTTTTATGTATGAAGTATGTTTTAAGCATTTGGGATATTTTCAATTTGGTGCATAGTATTGCTAAAGAAAAAATTTATCCGCTGCGAATATTGCATATTGTTAGATGCATGTTAGGAATATTGCATCTTATATGTCATGAACAGGGGCATGTAACTTTGTGTTGCATGTCTCGACGCTTCAAATGTCCGTCCGATCCCAAACGGAATTTGGGGGCGTCACAGGGTGGTATCAGAGCAATACGTCTCTGGGCAGTAAATCCACATGTCCTTAGGAAATGCACCAAACATTAGGCTTGAAATTTTAGTCGTCAGTAGGCTTGAATTTCTTAAGGTATGAAAAGTAGTATGTGGTTTTAATATATATACTCGTGTGTTTCAATAAGGGACACATGACTTGTAGTAGAATACCTCAGAATTCTAAGGGAGATAACAATCAAGAGTATCAAAATCCCCCGATGGATGAAGGATTAGCTGAGGTGGTAAGTTTGCTGACCAACGTGTTTAGACATCCACAACTACGGCAAGTACACATAACCATTAGAGTATATGCTGTCATTCAAAGAGACATAGATGCTGGCGCTCCAGGAGCTGGTATCGTCACTGGTATCGTCACTGGTATTTTACTAGGACCTATGTGTGGTTAAACATAGTTAAGGTTGATCTGATTGTAATTGATGGTAGTATTGCATTATTGTTATTTTGGAGTATGTCAAGTCATTGGGGTTGGTAAATTGTACATTGTTTGATTCAAACGAGTCATTGTTTCTATTAATTGTGGTAGTGCTTGAGAATTCAGTTTGGAAGCTGAATTGTTACCCTAGTGGTAAGAGTAACAATTTTCATTAGAAGTATTATTTTTCATACCAATGTAGATATAGAATACCTTTTAGTAATATGAGAGAGGATAATTAGGATTGATGAATGATATTCCACATATTTGGAGAATTGTTTTTATTCTGAGAATACGATGAAAATTGTGTTTGGAAGAGTAATTTGATTAGGAGAAACTTTTGCCTTACTAGGATTCATTTATGATAATAGTATTACCATGCCGCCAGTAAATGATTTCTGGCAAAGCACTATCTTTATGGATACATAGATCGATCTTCTTTTGGAGACTATTATATGGGGAGTAAAATCTTGGTCTTGAGGATTTATGTGAACATTAAGAACAAATCATTTAGAGTTAGAATAAGTGATAGCTCATGATGGATAGTTATGACAATCATAAGAGAGAAAGTCTCAAGTTTAAGTTATTAAATGGTCAGTTATTGAAGTACCACCTAGGAAGAGGACTGATTGTTGCGATTATAAAGAAGTAAGTTAGTCCTAGACCAGTAGAACTCCTTGAGGTTTTTATTAACTTGAAGATTACCGAGAGTTTGGATATGCATGATTAAATGCATATTTATATGAGTCATTGGATCAAGTCATATATATGAAAATCCCTGAAAGAAATAGAATGGAGCACATAAAACATATACCAGAAGATAGAAACACAAATATTCATATTTGTGAAGTATTATTTTATTATCATAAAGCAAAATTACAGAAATTTGAGGCTCTTTGCCTCAATCTTTAAACGTTCTTGCTCTTCAAAAATCTGCATGCCTCTCCTATTTAAAGGAGTAGCCACTCGAAAAGAAGAGTTAAGCAAAGATTTTAAATCTCTGTTCTCTCGCTTTACTGCTTCTATCTTCATGTTGGATTCCATAAGAAGCCTCTGAAGGATAGAAATACTCTCGTGGAGTTTGTCAACCCCACCAGTCCTGGATTGCAGTCGCTGAGAATATGCGACAATGGCTGATGAGTATCGAGTACCGAGACTCACAAGCTCGTAGATAAGTTCATTTTCTGACTTATTAGTCAGATCATTATTTGATTGCATAATAACCCCTACGGAAGAAGCAGAAACAACTGGGGAACGAGGTGCAGAATACCTCATGTTTTGGCAATGAGAAGATTGCTGAGCCATTGCAAAGTGAGTAAGCAGAAAGAGATTGTAGAGTAAGAATGCAGACTAATTTCAGAAAAGTGAAGAAGATGAGATGAGAAAGAAGATGAACTGAATAATCCTTTTATAGAGAAAATTATGATGAATCATCTCTCGTGAAGCATTTCTGTACAAGAGATAAGAACAAAGTAGTGTCATAGCTATGCGGCGCCTGACAACTACAGAAGACCTATAAAAATCACGCGGATCAGAGTTGTCTGGTCTAAAACAGAGGGCCACCGATTTTGTTAAAAAGAGAGAGAGAGAGAGAGAGAGAGAGAGGTTAACGGTTTAATTTTGATGAATTCTCTACTAACTATGGTATTTACAAGAACACTTAAAGTATATCGCCTATGTCTTTCTAAAGAAAAGTTTCGGAAGATTATTTACTTGAAATTTTAAGTTTGGAGAGTGTGTCGATACAACTTGGCCAACCTTGTGGAAAGAAGTATAATATAATTGTTGATTAAAATAAGAGAGTTAAGGAATGACATAATCTCAAAGGTAGATATATACGGGATAGACACCAGGTTGGTAAGCAACACATATTTCTTAACTTGTTATTTCTTACTTACTTCGATTTCGAGGACGAAATCTTTTTTTTAGGAGGGGAGATTGTAACAGCCCGCTAGAAATTCAATTGTGAAATTTCTATTAACTTTAGGAATCTCGTGAAAACCTCATAAGTTTTCACGAATCCATTAATCGTATAGGTTTTTGTTAAACTATATAGTTAGTGTTATTATTTACTATGGTATCATAAGTGTATTTTTGATTATTGGAGATAGTTAGAAGTGTCAAAATGTATTATGGTTTGTGCCATTAGACTCGGAGGATTATTTAAAGTCTTATGGCGTAATAACATTTTTTCATATTTTCGGACAAAACGTCTGTTCAAAACTGTAGATATTATTGGATAAAAAGAAATATCTTAAGGTAATTTTCGTGAATATTATTGGGTAAAAATATTTTGAGTTGATAGATATTATTAGATAAAAATATCTTAAGTTGATTTTTTTAGATATTATTGGATAGAATATTATAAGATAATCATTTATAGATTTTTTTTTGGGTAGGAGAAAACTACACTCAACTCTCAACTCCAGCCTCATCTCTTCCATATCTCATCCATAATTATCTCCAGCCACCTCTCCCCACGAAATTATCTTCATTTACACTTTCCATTGAAAGAATATCAAACACTCTCTCGGACAGCTTTTAGGAGGTATTTTGCACGCCAATTTCGAAGCTGTTGTAAGTGTTTTATCATGAAGTCTCCTTCATATAAGTTGTTCCTTTTTGAATCTAGTTTACATGGATATCTTATTTGCCCCATTTGAAGATCATTCGGTCAGTCAAATATTGTGTAAACTATAGAAAGGTCATTCTAGGAGATAAACTGGAGAATATGTTATAGTTTGGAGTTTTTGACCAAGCTAATGGATAGATATTGGTCTGAAATTTTTATGGAGTATTGTTAACATGTATATATGACTATTGGTTGAGGATTTTTGCATGATTCAAGGTTTTGATGAAAGATTTTCTTAGATTTAGAAACTTAGAAACTGGAAGAGGAAAAACAGTTTCTGTTTTGAGAAAGTTTAACTCTTTGGTGGTCTAAACCTATTCTAATGACTTTGATAATTTTATTGGAGGATCCTAAGCATCTTATATACATGTTATATTATTATTTTGAAGATATTTGATGTTAGTTTCAAAGATATGAAATTTTATACAAAGAGATATTCAGATAAGCCAAAGTGTGGATGTTCTTGGCTAAATTTATGTTTTGGTTAATTTTTAACCATGTGATCTTGAATTAGAAGCTTATATATGTTTTAGGACATCTTTTTAAACCATGTGATGGTTTGGTTTGAAGATCACATATTTATAAGTCATAGATCAAAAGGTTGATCAAAACAAGTTAGAAACAAAAATCAATAGAAATAGCATATGAGAATTTCGGCCCTATGGAGTTTTAATAGTTGTGATTAGTTTTAAATTTTTCTAAATTGATATTTGAGTTGAGGATAAAATTTACATGAGGCATGTAAATTTTGGTGACTTTTGGAGTTAGTATGCAAAATCCTTAAGTTATGGGTAAAACGGTCATTTTCCTACATGTAGGAAGTAAAATGGAAATTTTACTCTTTAAGTTAGTATTTTTTCATATTTTAAATTATTAGTGATTTAGTACTAACTTTTAGAATCACTAATTACAGTTCCTCGTGATCGCGCTTGAGGTTTTATAAGAAACGCGGAGATCGAGGTAAGTTAGCTTTTAACTTACTAGCAGTCTACTGTGTATGTGTGCTAAGTAAAAGAACTATAGTGTATGTATGTGTGTTATCATATATGTCATGCCACGCCAAGTTATCACGTAATTGTTTATTATACAGAATTTATTCTGTCATCAATTTTTATCTGTTACATAATATATTCTGTTATGTATTACTGTACATTACAAGTACGTCATGCTAAGTATGCCATCTATTACATGTATGTCAAGTCATGTAATATTCACTGTTGCAAGTATGTCATGTTAAATATGTTGTCTATTATATGTTATGCCATGTTACGAAATGTTTCTATCTCAAGTTGGTCATGTATTTCAAGTTATGTTCAAGTCACGTTTCATCTTGAGTACATTATGTTTGTGTAGAATACATGGGGCCACAACAACTGTGGAGTATGTATTTTACTACAATTGTGATGCGTAGAATACATGGGGCCACAACAACTGTGGAGTATGTATTTACACGTAGAATACATGGGGCCACAACAACTGTGGAGTATGTATTTTTCATGTTAAGTCAAGTTTGTGTAGAATACATGGGGCCACAACAACTGTGGAGTATGTATTTACAAGTAGAATACATGGGGCCACAACAACTGTGGAGTATGTATTTTTCATGTTAAGTCAAGTTTGTGTAGAATACATGGGGCCACAACAACTGTGGAGTATGTATTTACACGTAGAATACATGGGGCCACAACAACTGTGGAGTATGTATTTTTTATATTAAGTCAAGTTTATGTCGAATACATGGGGCCACAACAACTGTGAAGTATGTATTTTTAATGTTAAGTCAAGTTTGTGTAGAATACATGGGGCCACAACAACTGTGGAGTATGTATTTTTCATGTTAATTCAAGTTTCAGAGCAAGTTCATGCTAAGTCAAGTTTCAGATCAAGTTCATGTCAAGTCAAGTTCAGTTCATGATTCAATTTAAGCTATGTCAATTATGCTATGTTGTACGCTAAGTTATGCTTTAATTACTTATGAATTTGATTATGCATTTATGCTTTTACTGTCATACATGTATCATTAGTCTGTATGGAAGTTTTTTGTTAACTTGCTGAGATTTGTAATCAAATCTCACTTTGGTAGTCCCAACTACCATTCCCCCCGAATGGTAAATCTTGTTACAGGACCTGAAGGAGAATCAGGAGCTGATCAACTAGACACAGTTGACTAAGTGACGGTGCGACATAAATGTTGATATAGTAATTAACGTAAATTACTACTTGTACGATTGAGTTGCATCTCTACTACTTTTTGGATCATAACCATTTTGGACTAGTGTTATGATCTTAGTTGTTCAATGGATTTTTATGTATGAAGTATGTTTTAAGCATTTGAGATATTTTCAATTTGGTGCATAGTATTGCTAAAGAAAAAATTTATCCGCTGCGAATATTGCATATTGTTAGATGCATGTTAGGAATATTGCATCTTATATGTCATGAACGGGGGCAGGTAACCTTGTGTTGCATGTCTCGACGCTTCAAATGTCCGTCCGATCCCAAACGGAATTTGGGGGCGTCACATTGCCCTTGGTGGCGGGCCTCACATTGTATAAGGACAAAAATTTATGAGCAATCAAGTCGGGGTAAATGTCCCCAAGGAGTTCCAAAACCATAAAGAAAACCATGCAAGCGCAGAGAAAGGCCCTTAGTGCGAAGGGATGGAGTTGAATGGGCACCAAACCCAGCAAGTCCAAAATGTCACGAAGGGGGTGACAGAAAGGAAGTCTCAGTCCATGAGACAAAAGGGAAGTGGTTGGGTAACTTTGCTGGTGAACCCTTCGTCGTCGCAGCACCCAAACGAAGGAACTTCCAGTGCCGCGTCTTCAGGGATGCAGAATTCATCGCTAATCACTGTAAAATGTTTCTGTCTAAATGTAGAACGCCACCCATACCCCTCGAAGACTAGGGTTTCTGATGCTAGGGAAGGATGCTTAAAGTTGCCACTGTATTCAGCCATGGAATCTTGGGAGAAAGGATGGCAAGAAAATAAGTAAGGCAGGATGGGTAGAAGCCAAGAAGCAAGAATAGGGACAAGCAAGGGCTAGAATGAAAATAGGGAAAAATAGTAAAGGAAAGAATGAGCAAGATCGGTAAATGAGCAAGATCGGTAAATGGGTATTCAAAAGGGGCGAATAAAAAACGCCAACCATAGGCATCATGACATAACATGGGAGCAGAAAGGTAACCTTTTCACAGAATCCGTACCGATGCAACGTTAACAGTTAATAATGAGGGACTCTTCGATTTCTAAAAATGTGAAGGAATAATGGGGTATGTAGCGGTTGGCAAATGGGCTGGGAAGAAAAATTGGCCCATAGCAAGGTATGTGCAAAAGACAAAAAATTAATTAATTACATGATGATCATAAAAGTGTTTTTGAAAAACTTTCAACATAAAATTTCCCATGCCACAGAGCAAAGGGAATTAGCTAGGTAGCTGGAGGGGCCATTTTGTATTTAAGCCCAATATGAAAGTCCTCTATAAGCAGGCTTGAATTGAAAGGCCCAATAGGGATCTACACACTACACGCCACTTTATTCAGGAAGACGCAAGTCTCAAGCACGTACGTGACTGTTTCAAATACGTAAAGATGGTCTAAGCTGACAAACACAGCACAGGATAAACATCACAAGACAATAATCTCATATAAGCATGATATAGTCTAACATGCATTCTCTATATATACCAAGTAACTCCAAAAACGAGAGATCTTCTAAATTCTAGACTTTCGAGAGATATTGTACTGACTTAAGCATCGGAGTATTCTCAGGTGCATCCCACTGAAGTTTTCTTACTATTTATAGGTGAACGGTTGCATAGGCAGTGGTGGGACACGTCCTTAACAATCTATATATAGATTTTGACAATAACAAATTAATACAAGTATAAAAAAGTCTCAAGTTCAAGTTATCTATACAATGGAGCTAAACGCATCAACGAATCAAGCATGAGCAAGAAAGGGAACATGCTCACAAATAAATCTTTTAAAGTAATTTTGTACATCTCTTAGAAAAATTCGAAATTAGATTAAGGCTTAAAATTAATCTTTTCTCATAAAGAATCAAATTGTATTTTCCACATGTGCATAATACATTTGAAAATTAAAAGTTTGAAATTTGAATTTTTAAAAGATGATTGATTGTCATCTTTCACATGTGCATGACATGATTAGAAGTGTAAATTTTAAAAATTTGAAAGATGATTGATTGCCATATTTTATATATGCATGTTTTGTTTGAAAATTTTGTGAATAGTAGCGAAATGATTTGAGTTGAGATATTTTATTGAGTTTTAAGAAAGCAGAGAAACAAAGTTGATAAAAATATTATAACATTAAAATATTGTTTTAACATTATTTTAATATTATTTTTGTTTTAAAATTTAAAAAATTATATATTTTTTATTTTGTATGGAAGTTTGGAAAATTAGTAATAATTAGATAAAAAAGTTGAAAATTTGAAATTAAAAAGTATTTTGTATTTGAGTGGTATTTAAAAAGAAAATTATGAAAAATTTTAAGATCAGCTCATATGATATCAGCTAAGTGCCAAAACATGGCCAATGGCGCCATTTTCAGATGTAAATAAAGGTTCCACTAAAATGGCTATTTGAAACTAAAGGGAAATGCCGAAAATTGACAGCCATGTGAGAGTCGCCGGTGCTATTTTGGATCCTTTCATTCTAAGCAATTCATTAATATAAAATGATCAATATATATAAGGAATGGTTGAGGTTCCACGGCAAACACTCTATTACACAAAAAACAATGCAAATAAAGAAAAAAAACTGGACTATGGGACCAAAAGTTTGGTTTGTTAAAATTTTATTAAAACTCAATGTCTCACACCCTGATGTCCCTATGGCTTTATATTAGTTCAAATATATCTCTTAATTAATGAGTTATAGTGGGACTCAAATACCTCTAAATTTCATGATAGTCAAAAGTGATCTATTTAACTATTGAGAGGGTAATTAAGAGTTCTCATCTACAATATAATTGTGCCTCTAGCCATCGAAAGACACTCGAAGGTAAAGTTATTAAGATAATTTTTCTCTCATATTTAGGTTCAAATTCTCTATCAAATTCTAAAAAGAGAGGTACGTTTTTTTAAGTATTATTATTTAATGTTGTGAATTATAGGAAATCGAAGATCCTTATATTTAATATTTTATATTAAAGTATTTAGAGTAATGCTACATACCGTTATAGAGCGCACAAGCAAAGCACAATGGTTTTGAAAAAGACTGAGGTCCACTATTAAAAATATTAGTTTTCTGCATGTGGATCTCATATTTACTCATTTTTTTAAGAAATTGTACAATATTTTCGTACTTCACGACTACAAATATCATTTCTCAAGTATTTAACATGGTCCCTATTCATTTCTCGGAGAGGGACACAGTCTTAAATGAATATTTTACAATCCTCTGAACGGTTGTGCCATCATTTGAAGCAATGGTTGGTTGTGTTGTGCTGCAGTTTGTTATTGTAAAATGTTCGAATGAGAAACTAACATCCTTATCCTCAAAATATAACATAAATGGATAGAAAGCACCAACCAGCCCAAATCTGCAGCGGTGGCACAGATGGTTAATGCTATATAAGAAGCTTAATCTAGTTATAGGACAAGAAATACAAAAAGATGTTATAATACCAAAAAATCTCGTTCTAAGTAGTCAGTACATAGTGTTAGTATTTTTAATAATTAGCATTTATTAGTGACATATTTTATGATCATTACCATTACTTTTTGTTTTGAATGCTATTAAGCTATACGTTTTTCGCTTCTTCAGTTTTTCTCTCTCTTGAATTTTGGATGCATGTACGTAGAAGGCTTCAAGCCGTATTAGATTTTTAGTGCTTTTAAAATGACCGTTGGCTGGCTGCTTTAATTTTCGGTTTAGGGGATTAATGTTGGCCGCTTTAATTTTCATTCAATTGCACGGTTATCAAATTTTCTTGAAACAGCTTCTATTTTCTAAATGAGAAATAATATTTGTAATTGTGCAATGCGTAAATGCTAGACAATCGCTTCAAAAAAAGTGAATAAATACGGGATACGCATAATAAAAATTAATTTTTTAATAATAGGCCCACTCTTTTTCAGAAAGAGTGCACGGCATCTGTGCACTCTACAACTATATGTAACATTGCTCTTTTCAAATTGAATTGTATTTTATTCATTTTGAGGTTGGTGTCCAGCTTTGGTAATTTTTCCAAGCGTTGTATTTTTTTTATAAAACTTGCGTAGAAATAGTATGAAGTTCTTGAAATAAAGATGACAAAGTGAGTAAATACTTTTGAGATTTTTCCAGACTGGTGTTTTTTTATTAGAGTTTTGAGCTCAACCACTTCTGTAAGGTTAGTTTGAGCCATACGATGATCAGTTGGCTGCTGTATCTTGGAGAAGACAAGTTAATAGGAGGTCTGTTGCACTGATTTATTTTAAATTTTGTACACTCTAAAAGACTTGAATCTCTTTAAAAAGAGCAAGATTCCATTCTTCAATTTAAACTAATTTCGTTTGAATATTAATTTAATTATAATTTTGTTTGCATTATTTCACGCACATGACATGAAGCCCACGTACGCCCGAGTAACTTTGGTTGTAGGCCCACATTCTCAAGATTTCAAGCATCATATTATTATATATATATATATTTTCACGATAACAAATTAAAATAAATATAAAGAGTCTTAAGTTTAAGTTATTTATACAATGGAGTCAAGCACATTAATAAATCAAACATGAGTAACAAAGGGAACAAACTTACAAATAAAGCTCTTAGAATAATTGTGTACATCTCTTGGAAAAATTCAAAATTGGATTAGGCTCAAAAGTAATCTTTTCTCATATAGTATCAAATTGCATTTTCCACATGTGCATGATACATATGAAAATTAAAATCTTGAAATTTGAATTTTTAAAAGATGATTGATTGTCATCTTTCACATATGCATGATATAATTAAAAATTTAAGTTTTAAAATTTGAAAGATAATTGTGCATGTTATGTTTGAAAATTTTGAAAAGTGATTGATGCTCTTTTGACAAGGTAGATGATTTTGTTTGAAAATCTTAAAAAGCAAACAATGCTTCTTTTTTTATATTCAAAAAGTAAAAGATTATGTTTGAAAATTTTGAAAAGTGAATGAAGTTGTCTTCGACAATTGTAAAAAGGAGAAACTCTTATTTGAAAATTTTGGAATACAAGCAGTCCTCCTTTTTGATATGTGAATCTTTTTAAATTTAAAAACGAAGTCTTATATGTTTATAAATAACTCACTTGAAATCTTCAAAATCAGAACAATACACATCAACTACAAGATTTACAACATTCATTCAAAACTTTCAATTTATGTTCTCTACGCATTGAGCTTTAACTCTTATTCATTTAGAGAGAGATAAAGTTTGTGCTGTATTGTTTTCATTTCACACATTGATTAGGAGTGTTCTCCAATAACCTATCAACTATTAGCCCTTGTATCAGTAAAAGAATATGTATAACTCTTGTGTGTGTAGAATGTGTTCTATATTAGAAATAATTGAATCACCATGTAGAAGGTGTTCTACATAGATTCTTTGAAGTGATACTACTCAAAAGTGTAATAGGTTTCTATTTCCTCATGAAAGAGGTTGAATGATGAATTTGAGAATTCTCAATGGGTAGTTTGAGGTGAGGAAGTAGGCAGTTGGGCTAAACCTCGTCAAAATATAAAGTTTGCTTCTCTCTTATCTTTACTCTTTATATTTACTATTGCTTCATATTTTGTCCATTTATTTTATTATGTATTTGGTTTATAATTGTTAATTTTAAATACAACCTAGTTCACCTCTCCTTCTTGTGTTAGTCATTTGGGTAACAATTGGTATCAAAGCAAGGGATCTTTTGTAAGATTAACTATCTTTTAAGTTAAGATCTTATGACTAACATTGTAACTCCCTTTGGTGAAGGTCAATCCAGTAGTCAGCCTCCACTATTTTGTGGAGATTACAATTACACATTATGAAAAGTTAGAATGAAAATATTCCTTCGAATTCAAGATTGAGAAATTTGGAAATATGTTGTAAACAAACCTTATATCCCAACAAAAATTGTTAATGAAGTAAAGGTCAAAATGGAAAAAGAAGAGTTGGATCGTGAAGAGGAGAGATCTCTAACATTCAATTCAAAAAAATAAAACGGCAATAAATTTCTTATATAATGCTCTCAATGGGAATGAATTCAATCGAATAATAACTTGCAAGACGGCAAAGGAAATTTGGGATAACTTGAAAGTAACTTCACAAGTCAATGAATACAAAAGTTATACTCAAACTCATGACTGTGAAATGTTTAAAATGAGTGATGAGAAATCTATATATACTATGGATACTCATTTTACTAACATTATAAACAGCTTAACAGCTCTCGGCAATGTTTATTCCAATTTTGAGATCATAAGAAAAATTCTCAACTCTCTCTCCAAATGCTGGGAATGAAAAGTGATGATAATTCTTGAAACTAAAGACATTAAGAAACTCAACGTAAATGAACTTATTGGGTTACTTATGACCCCTGAATACACATTAAAGTGAGGAGAAGATTAAGGAAAGCTAAAGAAACTTAAAGTCATTGCTCATGAAAGTAGAAGTGATGAAGGTGAGGAAATTGAGAACAAAGATGAAGAAGTTACTATGTTAACAAGAAGATTTAAGAGATTCTTAAAGAGAAATAAAACTACTTCAAGGAAACCTTTCAAAAAGTTTTCCAAGAAATATATACGTAAAAATGACTCTTTAACTTGTTACAAATTCAATAAGCCTTGACATATTAAGGCAGATTGTTCTCTGCCAAATAAAGAATACAAAAAGGTCAATAAAGCGATAAGAGTTACATGGGATAACGATTCAAGTAGTTTAAATAGCGAAACAAGCAATGAAGAGTCAGCAAATCTTCATCTTATAGCTAAAGATGACCTTGAGATAACAAATTTTGACAATATTTCAATTGAAAATCCTTTATATGAGAAATTGCAAAATTTTTTAGATGAGTTATATGAGGAACTTGAGAAATTGGGTATCAAATATATCACTTTGAAAAAGAAAAATTGTTTTTTAATAAACAAAATTAATGTTTTAAGAAAAGAAAACATTGTTTCAAAAGATGAAAATCATGAGTTGAAGAAGAAAGTGACTGATTTAGAAAATATTGTTGAAAACTTTACAAACTGAAAATGAAATTTTAGAAAACTTACTGGTAGTCAAATATGTGTTTTTGATAAGGCGAACTTGAGATACATGCTAAAACAAAAACACAAACCTTTAAAAACTTCTTTGATAATCCTTCTAAATCAAAGTTCAGTATTCAAAATTTTTTTCATAAAAATAACTTTTTCAAATAAAGATACTACTATAATCACTCAAGTTTTTCATATATGTCACATGTTGTCTACAATTTTTATAATAGAAATTATCATAATTATTATACTTGTCCTATTAGAAGAAAACATACAATGACTATGAAGGCCATATGGATATCTAAAAATCTTATTTATTCTAATACTAATATATGAAGGACCAAAGAACTTAGGTACCAAGACAAATCATTTCAATTATTTTTGTAGGTATGCATGAAGTCCTCTATAAGCAAAAATAAATGGTTTTTAGATAGTGGATGATTAAGACATATGATGGGAAACAAAACTAAGTTAATTGATCTTACATCCAAAGGATGAGGACACATGACATCTGGAGATAACTCAAAAGGGAAGATTATGGGAATATGTAAAATTAGTAATGAGTCTTCTTTCATAATTGAAGATGTCATACTTATTGAAGGTCTAGAACATAATCTTTTGAATATAAGTCAATTATGTGATAGAGGATTTACAGTTACTTTCAAAATAAATAAGTGCATTATTTTGAATGATCATCATTGCAACGTTTGTTTTATTTTTAGAAGCAACAATGTTTATACAATCTAATTTGAAGAAAATACCTCACAAGATATTATTTGCTTTTCAGTTCAAAATGAAATTAGTTGACTATGACATAGAAGACTAGGTCATGCCAATATAAAACTTATTTCCAAACTTTTAAAAAATGATTTTATGAGATGTTTGCCAAAGAAAAATTTTCTTAATAACAAAATCTGTGATGCATGCTAGTTTGGTAAATAAATAAAAGCTTCTTTTAAAACCAAGAAATACATTTTCACTACTAGATCAATACAACTAATACACATGGGTTTTTTTGGACCAAACAGAGTTGCAAATTTAGGAGAAAAATATTATGAATTTGTTATTGTTGATGATTAAAAATAACTTTACCAAGTTATGCAAGAGAATTTAAAATAAAAATGACTATACTATTTCAAGTATCTAAAGTGATAGAGGGAAATAGTTTGTTAATAAAGATATTGAAACTTTTTGTGATGAAAATGATTTTATGCATAATTTATCTACTCCTTGTACTCCCCAAAACAAAATGAGTTTGTAGAGAGGAGGAGTAGATCTCTTCAAGAGATGGCAAGAACAACGCTCAATGAAAACAACTTGCCTAGTAATTTTTTGATCCAAATGGTAAGTACTTCATGTTATGTTATAAATAGAGTTATATTGAGGGCTAAGTTAGATAATGTGATACCCCATATTTACGTGTATTTTTATTTGAAGGATTATTTAAATTATTACAATTAGTGGTTCTCTTGTTTTAAATTTAACATATTAACTTTTGGACTATTTTATAATTTTTAAGTTGTGAAATTTATTTTAATGTGCTTTCTTAATATTAATTAATGTTTATTATTTAAATTTATTTTTAATTTAAATTACTTCATTGTTGGATTTGTTATTATATTTTATTTTATTTAGTTACTGTGTTTTAATTTGAGTTATCGTTTTAAATCATGTTCGTTGGATCAGTTTCGAGACCCCGATTTGAAAGGACTGGACCTCATTTTCTTTCCTTTCCTTTTTTTTTTTTTTCCCTTTTTCCCTTTTTCTAATCCTTTCTTCCTCTTTTTCTTTCCTCTTTTTCTCTTTTTTCCCCTCTCTCACGTCAACTAGCCCCACCGCCTGCCACCACTAGTCACCACCTCACGCTGACCACCTCCCAACAGCCTCCAGCACCGACCCTAGCCACTAGATGCCCCATGTGTAGCTCCTTTCTCTCTATCCTGAATAGGTCTCACACGAGTCTCTCCCACTTGCGCCGCTGTGGCTCAGCTCCACGCCACCGCACCACCACCCTCTCATCGGTGACCCTTCCCTCCACCAAAACCAACCCCCCATGGCAACCTCTCTCCCTCCTTGCCTCAACTCGAAAATGGGTCCCTCCCTTTCACCACCACCCAGCGCCACCACGATGCCACCCACCACCTTCTCCAACCACCATTGAGCTCCACAAAACCACCAGCACCTTCTCCAGCCCACGGTGGTCCCAAGTGGCCCTTAGCCTTACACGGGTTCCCTCTCTCCCACACAGCTCCAAGCCACCACCTCTTGCCTCCTAACACTTCCCTTAGCTCCTCCATGCCCCTTCATAGCTAGCCAAGCTTCTCCTTTGAAATTTCTTGTTTTGGACCCATGGCTAGCCCCTTTGAAACAGTGGCTCCACCACTTTCGGCATCACTCGTGATCTTGAGCGCCCTTGATCTTCCAGAATTTACCTTTTCAGTATTGTAAGTATTTTGCAAAGAACCTTTGAGATTTAAATATATTTTGCATTAACAAATACTTTGTGATCTAGTTGGTTTTGCCAGACGTTGAGTCTGAGAAGTTGGGAGTTGGTTGGATTGGAGAATGGAGTTGTTACTGAGATTGGTTGATGTTAGGATTTGTTGGTTGTTGGATATTTTTGTGTCTTGTCATATAAATTGCATAGTGCACGCATGTTCATGTTTGTAAAATGAAAATTGGGTTTTCGTATAATTGCATGCATGTTCATGTGTTGGAAATGAAAACTAGGTTTTCATGCATAAAATGGTTTTCTGGTGCGTGTGTATCATGACCCTAAGTCGAGATGGGTATTATCTCAGTAGAGCTCCTCTGGTCACTCGGGAGTGAAATATACTAAGTGACGTTCCTTGGGTTGACGCTAGGTGACAACAAGATGGTAATGCTCTCGTGCTGACTTTGTGGCCCCTCTACTAGCGGGGGCTAGAGGATGCTTGGCAACAAAAGCACTGGGCGCGGAATTGGGCATCGCTCGTTACTAAGTCACACGCACAGTAGTTTCCGGTGATGTGTTGAAGGGAGTCAGGTTGTGGGATAGTCCCTATGGGAGATCATGGTGCATATGGTTAAAGGATATATGTGGGCCATTTTCTGGAAAAATTGTAGGATTTGATTAGTGAAAATATGTGGACTATTTTCTAGGAAAATTATGGATTTTATGTTTGGCTATTTTCAAGAAAAATGGTAGATGTTTTAATGGATTGGATTTTCGGGCCAAATGGGATTTTGGCGTGCATGGAAAATTATTCATTTTGGGAAATGATGATTTCTGGGTCTTTTGCATCTGTCATCATGTGCATGCATATTGTTGTTGCGTGAATGTATTTTTATCTTGTGGTGAGCTGTTTGGATTATTACTTACATGTGGTATCGTTTCTTGGTATTGTAGATTTTGATGCAGATAATAAGGAAGCTGAGCCGGAGGGTGCGGGTTCACTAGGGAAGTGATTTGGTGCCACTTGCTTATTTTGGGAATTGTTTTCCTACTTTTGAATTATGTATTGGTTTATAATGATGTTACTAGATGATTGTACTATCTTTTTGATACGCTTTTATTTAATCAAATTTGTATTTAAACAATTATTGTACTTATTAATTGACCTTAACTTATCCATTGCGTATTTTGTCTTACATGCTTAGCACTTGTCATGGGAGTGCGTGACCTGTGTTGTCATCAGCCCGACACCTTGATTTTCGCATTTCCGTATGTGGGAGTTGGGGGGCGTCATAGAAGGAATGAGAGCAGTTCGGCTCTAGGTAAAACCATATGTCCTGCAGGTGAAGTACCAAAAAATTTTAAATGTTTAATTTGAAATTACTTTTAGTTAATTTGAATTTATTTATTAATTTTATTTTATTTTATTTGAATTGAAAGTATGTTATTTTATTTGTTTTATTTGTTTCATTGTATGTTATTTTATTTTATTGATTTTGTTCTATTTTATTTTATGTTGTCTTGGTTTATTTTATTTCGTTTTGTTTTGTCCAGAGTTGAAAGGTGGGTTAAGGGTTAACCTATAGTAGGAAGATGGTACGACTGAGAATGTCATTCACTAGAAAAAAAGGCAAAATTGGCGGCGTTTGTGTAAGCTAAATGTTTCCGCCGGTAAATTATTGAGATTCCTAATGTTTAAATTTTTACGCCGGTAATAATATATAGCTATGGCAGCGTTTATAACAACGCCACCAATATAGTAACGATGCGCCGGGGAATTAGTAGTTTCCCTGCGTTTATATTGTTACGCCAATCATAATATATGTTTTTTGTGGCGTTTAAACAAATGCTAATAATTTATTAATTATACGCCATTATATTAACCATGTTTGTCGGCGTTTATAATATACCGCTGGTAATAATATATAGAATCAACGGCATTTCACAAAACGCCGACAATTGATAGAGTTTACGCCTATAAAGTATTGAGTTATTCGACGTTTATATCGTTTAAACAAAAGCCGGCCATTATTAATTTTATGCCGGTAAATTAGTAGTTTTCTGGCATTTACATTGTTATGCCGGAAATAATTATATACATTGGCGGCGTTTATAAAATGTAAAAAATTTATCAATGAAACGCCAGTAATTTAGAAATGTGCCGGCGTATATATTGTTACGTCGGTATGAA
Organism: Carya illinoinensis; assembly: GCF_018687715.1. Lineage (NCBI taxonomy): Eukaryota > Viridiplantae > Streptophyta > Magnoliopsida > Fagales > Juglandaceae > Carya > Carya illinoinensis. The sequence goes on from NC_056754.1 coordinate 36,922,747, forward strand.
TATATAGCGTCAATGATGAAGACTATTATAAACGCACCTGGTAGTGTCGTATAATATTCATTTTTTAAAAAATAGAGTCTATTATTTAAAATTTAATCTTTTAATATGGATCTCATATTTATTCTTCTTTAAAAATGAATGTGGTGCTTGCAAACGTTAGGACAAAATATGTCAAACATCATACTAAGATTCACAATATCTCATAATCCAGCATTTCTCCTTTTATAATCCATCCTATTCCAACTTAGCAAAACATAGCAAACGCCGATATATGCCATAACCATAAATATAGCCTCAATTAAGGAAAGCTGTATATACCACCAAACAGAGCAAACATCGATATATGGCAAATACCATAAATATAGTCTCATTTATGATCCCCTCAATCATCGTCCTCGTAGTTCCCTTCATCTTCTTCATCTTCCTCTTCAGCATTTTCCTCTTCTTCATCTTTCTCTTCCTCTTCATTCTCTTTTTTATTTTGTTATGAGGCCTAAATATAAATTCAAATGAGGGTCCAAAAATTCCTAAATAAGGTTGATTGATATGAACTAAGCATATGTGGGGTGCTCACCTGTGTATGCACAAATGTGTTTACTAAGTTCTGCAATTCAGTTAATTCGTTCCACATTCTATCAAACTCTTCCTTTGATATACCATCTTCTTGGCTTGACGTTGGTAATAAATGTTGATAAGTTTGCCTTGTAGGGGTTGTTCCAAACCCCAAACCACTCACACGTCTAGGCCGTTCTGGGCCTATAACTTTCGAATAAACATCATCTGATGCCCAAGTCATGGTTCCTAAAGACCCTGTTTCTATAGAATTTGTATCCTCTGTTAAAAGTTCCTCCATCTCAACCTATAATAGGTAATAAAAAATACACATTATCCTTTGTCTTTTATAAATCCATTAAAATTAAAAAGTAATAAATTTGAAAATAAACTACCACTTTCTTCCTTGTGTCATCATTGTAGTGTGTGCCATCCTTTTTCTTATGGGTCTGGACAAACAACTAGGCTCGATTTGGCAATGTCCCAATTGATTTTTTCTACGTCAAGTATTTTAGATTAAACGCATATATCGAAAACAAAGAACTAACAAATATCTAACAATAACTAAATATTAATTAAATAAATACCACATCATGGGCATATCTTGCTAAACTTTTCGATCCTCTACTGTGAACAATCACTTGCTTCTTACGACACTCCTTGTTTTTATTACATTTTGACTATAACATCACAAAGATTATGAGAATTATGAAAATAACTATTTGGTTGACTTTATAAATATATAACATAAATGCACCCGTTGTTACCATATATTCTATGTGACGCCCCCAAATCCCCACGCCCGAACACGGGGAAATCGAGACGTCCGGATGGTGACAACCCGGGTCACCATCCCATCGACGGTGCCAAGTGTGTGTAAAAGCAACAGATGTGCACGGAAGAACACGCAGCGGATAACGAAAGTCATAACTAAGTACCAGAATTTTTTTCTTAACGTAATACAAGCTGTTTAAAACGTACATAGATAAAATATTACAAAAACACAAATACAGTTTTAAACAAATATAAAACATAGCATCAGCAACCCGGCGGAGCCGCATCCTCGGGCTCAGCCTCCTCCTCTTCGTCCTCTAACTCTGCACCAAAAGCTACGGAACCAAAAATGGTACCGCAGGTAAGTAAAACCCAAACACTACCAGATAATAACACATATAGAACTCAAACAATATGCATGAACCATGCCCAATGCACAAAACCCAAAGACACAGTTTCCACACACGCCAAAAACCCATTTGGCCCAAAAACACATCTTTTCCGGAAAACACGCCAAAGTCACATTTTATCCGTATGCACCATGACCTCCCCTAGGGGTCATCCGCACACCCTGGCTCCAGTGCCACACCGCAGAGTACCACCACGCATGTGACACCTAACGAGCGATGTCCAGTTCCGTGCCCCGCACGTTCGTAGCCAAGCATCCTCTAGCCCTCACCAGCGAAGGGCCACGGAGTTGGTGCGTAGAGCGATGCTCGGTTCCGCGCTCGGCGCGTTCGTAGCCAAGCAACGCCTAGCCCCCGCTCCCGTCGTCTAGCGACAACTTAGGGGACATCACTCAGTTTATTCCGCTCCCGAGTGACCAGAGGAGCTCCACCGAGATAATACCCCATCCCGGCTTAGGGTCGTGATACACACGCACCCATAAGACCACTTACGCCAATACACAGGCTTTTCACACATAAACAAAAACACACGTGCATGCACCATGAAATGCCATATCAATGCATAATAAGATAACCAACCAACATAAAACAATAAAACAAGCAACTCCGTCCTCCATCCATCCGACCCCCGAACTCCTCGGACTCAGTCCGGAATCAACCAACCAGCAAATTAATTAATTGAAAGAGCAATATATATTTAAATCTGAAAATAGGGTTTGGAAAATACTTACAGCGCTATACAGCAATTTTAGAAAACACGCGGCGTTGCAAACGGCGCGGGAAAAGCAACGTCACAGTGAAAATTCACTGTGGCCGTGGGTTTGAAAAACCCACTTTTGAACGGGGGCAAACTAGGTGATGACTTGCAAAATTTCATATTGCAGATTTTACAAGTTCGCTCGAGCGGAGGCTTTAGGCCGTTCGAGCGAATTCAGGCAGATTCAAACGCTCGACTGCCGCTCGACAGGGAGCTCGAGCAGGTTGCTGAAAAATGAAGATCGCTCGAGCAGAGACATTGGCCGCTCGAGCGAAATCAGGCAGAGTCGAACGCTCGATGTGCGCTCGATAGGACGCTCGAGCGAAATCAGGCAGAGTCGAACGCTCAACGCGCGCTCGACACCCCGCTCGAGCGAACATCGTATTTTGACAGATTTTAGGTTTTCCGCCGTGGGACCATATAAAAGGCCATTCTTCACTCTAGAGCCGCGAGTTTTGACTGGAGAACACTCTTTGGGAGAGAAAAACATAGCTAGAGGGATTCAAATCATTTGTTTTGGAGACGGAATTCCAATTTATTGCACGTACGTTGGATTCATACACGAGCACGGACGGGAGAAAAGTGTTGAATCGTTCCCTTGAGCTTTTGACAACGAGTTGAGGCTGCAAGGAGGATTTTTCAGTGTTTATTTTCTTCTTCCCATCTTCTCAGAACAATTATGGTGAATTCGTTTATGTTGAATTCCAATTCTAGCATGAGCTAAATTTTCTTCTTTCTAGGAAAACGATGTAACCTATTTCCGAACTATGCTTGATTGTCTATGCTAATTTAATGCAATTCTCTCTTTGTTTATCTGATTTATTCTGAATTTATTGCTTCTAATTAACTGGCCATTGATTAGATGATAAGTAATCTTGTGATTTGCTATCGAAAGAGGGAGTCATAGGGTAGATCTTGGATATTTCAGCATAGGGGAGTATAGAGATCGAAAGACTTGTATGAACCTATGTAGTGATTAAATCATTGGTCTTATTGCGTTCTTGATTATTGAATTTGCAGACTCTTGTGTGAATTGATAAACTAGAATCACTTCCAATTGACTATCGAAAGAGACTTTTGGATGAATTAGAGATTTGCTAATAAATAAAAGAGAATTAAATTAAGTTAGCTGGATGAGAAAAGCATAGTGAAGAATTATGGTGAAATCGATTTCCTAGAAGTTTTCTTCCCCATTGAATTTGATCTTTGAAAGTCAGTTTTATTTTCTTTGCTTATTTCTCTTTGAGTTGATCTAGTTTTATTTGCAACTACAAAAACCTTAGCGATTCCTCTAGATAAAATTGAGATTAGTATAATTTTGGTATTTGGCAAGAGTAAGGTACCAATCCCTGAGGACGATACTCTTCTTACCACTTTATTATAAAACTACGATACTGTGCACTTGCAGTTTTGCACCGGTCAAGTTTTTGGCGCCGTTGCCGGGGATTGATTTATTCTTATTCTTTTTGTCAATATCTATACAAAGTAATCTTGGTTTTAATTTAGAATTTTGTTTTAATTTGTTCTACAGGTGTGTTTTTGACATTGGATGCACCGTACTAGATCTCGTGATATTATTCCTGTTGATCCAGAGATTGAAAGAACTCTTAGATCACTAAGAAGAAATAAGATACTAGCTATGGCTGAAGAAGATCGTGAGGTACTACCACGCACCTTGAAGGACTATGTACGGCCAGTTGTGAATGGAAATTACTCGAGCATAATGCGCCAGCCAATCAATGCCAACAACTTTGAGCTCAAACCAACTTTGATTAGCATGGTGCAGCAGGCTCAATTCAGTGGATCGCCACTTGATGATCCCAATATTCACTTGGCTATGTTCTTGGAGATTTGTGACACTGTGAAGATCAATGGTGTTACTGAAGACACCATTAGACTGAGGTTGTTTCCTTTCTCTTTGAGGGACAAGGCTAGAGGTTGGCTACAATCTCTACAACCGGGAAGCATTGTTAGTTGGCAGGACATGGCTGAGAGATTTCTTGCTAAATTCTTTCCTCCTGCCAAAACGGCCCAACTCAGGAGTGAGATTGGCCAGTTCAAGCAAAATTATTTTGAGTCACTCTATGAAGCATGGGAAAGGTATAAGGACTTGGTTCGACGTTGCCCACAACATGGATTGCCAGATTGGTTGCAAGTTCAGATGTTCTACAATGGGTTAAATGGGCAAACTCGAACTATAGTTGATGCTGCTTCTGGTGGAACTTTGATGTCGAAGACAGCTGAAGGTGCTACTGCATTTTTGGAGGAAATGGCCTCAAACAACTATCAATGGCCAACTGAGAGGACTTTGGCTAAGAAGGTTGCTGGAATTCATGACTTGGAGCCGATAGCAGCTCTTTCCGCTCAAGTAGCTACTCTATCTCATCAGATTTCAGCCTTGACAACACAAAGGATACCACAAAGTACAGAATATGTAGCATCTACAAGTATGATAGTTCCAAGCAATGAGGCAAGTTAAGAACAAGTTCAATATGTCAACAATCGGAACTACAACTATCGTGGTAATCCTATGCCAAATTACTATCATCCAGGGCTTAGAAATCATGAGAATTTGTCATATGGAAATACCAAGAATGTGTTGCAACCTCAACATCCTCGAGGATTTGATAGCCAACCAAGCGAGAAGAAGATGTCACTTGAGGATGCCATGGTTTCCTTTGTTCAGGAGACCAATGCAAGGTTTAAGAAGACTGATTCAAGGTTGGACAACATTGAGACTCATTGTAGCAATATGGGAGCCACTATGAAGAATCTTGAAGTGCAAATTGGGCAACTAGCCACTACCATCAATGCCCAACAAAGAGGAGCTTTTTCTAGCAACACTGAAGTGAATCCAAAGGAACAATGCAAGGCCATCACACTTAGGAGTGGAAAAGAAATTGAGAGGGCACCATTAAAGGAGAGCAAGTCCACTCCTACCGCTGCGAACAATGGCCAAAGCAAAGATCAAGTGGAAGAAGAGGAGATTGTCAATGATACACTAGAGGAGACCGACTTGCCTCCTACAATTTCATTTCCTGACAATCCTCCTATTCTTGCTCCTCCACTTCCTTACCCTCAGCGTTTTCAAAAGCAAAAACTAGATAAGCAATTTTCTAAGTTTTTGGATATTTTAAAGAAAATTCACATTAATATTCCTTTTGCAGATGCCTTGGAACAAATGCCAAATTATGTCAAATTTTTGAAGGACATCATTTCCAAGAAGAGAAGGTTGGAGGAGTTTGAAACAGTGAAGCTTTCTGAAGAATGCAGTGCCATTCTTCAAAAGAAATTGCCTCAAAAATTGAAAGATCCGGGGAGTTTCACTTTGCCTTGCACTATTGGAGATTCATTTTTTGATAGAGTCTTATGTGATCTTGGTGCTAGCATTAATCTTATGCCATTTTCTGTTTGCAGGAAATTAGGACTTGGAGAGATGAAGCATACAACAATTTCCTTGCAACTAGCGGATCGGTCCATCAAGTATCCACGTGGGATCATAGAAGATGTATTGGTAAAGGTGGATAAATTCATTTTTCTTGCTGATTTTGTGGTGTTAGATATGGAGGAAGATGAAGATGTCCCACTAATTCTTGGCCGACCATTCTTGGCCACGGGAAGAGCTTTAATTGATGTTCAAAAGGGTGAATTGACATTGCGGGTTAATAAGGAAGAAGTTATGTTCAACATCTACCAAGTCATGAAATTTCCAGAAGATCCAAGTACTTGCTTTCGGGTAGATGTCATTAAGCAATGCGTAGAAGAGGCCTTTCAAGAAGATATGCCATCCGACCACCTAGAGCGCTGTATCACCTCTTCATCTCATGCTCTTGATTTTAAAAATTCTGCTGTTTGTGAATCTAACTTGCCTTTTGTTAGTGAAGAATTTCTCCACTATGTTTTTGCTTTGGGAGCATTGCAGCAGGTTACATCACTTAGTAATGAAGTGGGGAAGCTAGAGCCGGTGGTACCAAAGAGTGAATCTGGAGTTGATAAAGAAAAGATTCAGAAAAATACTCAGGAGTTGAAGCAATTACCTGAGCATCTTCGCTATGCATTCTTGGGTGATAGTGATACATTTCCAGTGATTGTTGCTACATCACTCACACCTGAAGAAGAGGAAAAGTTGCTGCGTGTATTGAGGGAGCATAGAACAGCCTTGGGATGGACTATTTCTGACATAAAAGGAATAAGTCCCTCCATATGCATGCACAAGATTTTAATGGAGGAGCTTTACAAGCCAACAATTGAGCACCAAAGAAGATTAAATCCAACAATGAAGGAAGTAGTGAGAGCTGAAATTTTGAAACTCCTTAATGCTGGAATTATATATGCTATTTCAGATAGTTCATGGGTGTTGAACTCAAGGTTTCAAGTTTCATGTGATTATAAATCTACACATGGATTTTGATGATAACAAATGAATTCAAAGAATAAAGAAGTCTCAAGCTCAAGTTGTCTACACAATGAAGTCAAGCACATCAAGGAAACAAGCATGAGCAAGAAGGGAACAAGTTCACATTAAAATTATAGAGTAATGTTGTAAATCTCTTCAAAATTTGAAATTAGGATTAATACTCAAAATTAATATTTTATCATAAAGCATTAAAATACATTTTCCACATGTGCATAAATATTTTTGAAAATTAAATTTGAAAATTTTGAAAGATGATTGATTGTCATCTTTTGCATGTGCATGCCTTGATTAAAGGGTTGAACTTTGAAAATATTAAAGATGATTGATTGTCATCTTTCACATGTGCATGTTTTATTTGAATGTTTTCAAAAGTGATTGATGCTTTTTTAGACTTATACAAAAAGTAAAAGATTAGGTTTGAATTTTTTGAAAATGAAAGTGTGCTCATTTTGTCATATGCCAAAAGTAAAAGATTAGGTTTGATTTTTTTGAAAAAGTGAATGATGTTGTCTTTGACAATTGAAAAAGAAGAACCTTTTATTTGAATTCTTTGAAAAAGTGAATGATGTTGTCTTTGACAATTGAAAAAGAAGAACCTTTTATTTGAATTTTTTGAAAAAGTGAATGATGTTGTCTTTGACATGTGAATCTTTTTAAATTTGAATATGAAGTCTCATATGCCTATAAATAGATCAATTGAGAGCTTCACATTCACAACACCAAGAGCATACAACATTCATTCAAAGCTTTCATTCTCTCTTCTCTAAGCATTGAGCCTTAATCCTTGTTCATTTTGAGAGATATAGTTTGCGCTGTATTGTTCTTATTTCACTCATTGAGGAGTGTTTTCTGATAACCTACCCACTATCAGCTCTTATATCAGAAAAAGGGTGTGTATAACCCTTGTGTGTGTAGAAAGTATTCTACACGGAGAATAGTTGAATCACCACGTGTAAGGTGATTGCAAGTGTAGAGGGTGTTCTACACGAATCCTTTGTAGCGGTATTGTTCAAAGGTGTAATAGGTTTCTATCTCCACCTGAAGGAGGTTGAATAGTGAATTTGGGAATCCTCAAGGGGTAGCTTGAGGCGAGGACGTAGGTAGTGGGGCCGAACCTCGTTAACATACTGAGTTTGCTTCTCCCTTACCCTTACTCTTTATATTTATTGTTATTTCATATTTTGTTTATATTTTATATTATATATTTGATTTATAATTGTTATTTTTTTTATACAACTCAATTCACCCCCCCTCTTGTGTTAGTCATCTGGGCAACAATGGGTAAGTCCAGTGCAAGTTGTACCAAAGAAGGGTGGAATGACGGTAGTGAAAAATGAAAATAATGAGTTCATTCCTACAAGAACGGTCACGGGATGGTGTGTATGCATGGATTACCGCAAGTTGAATAAAGCAACAAGGAAGGATCATTTTTCACTTCCATTCATTGATCAGATGTTGGATCGATTGGCTGGGTACTCCTACTATTGTTTTTTGGATGGTTATTCGGGGTATAATCAGATTGCTATAGCTCCTGAAGATCAAGAGAAGACTACATTCACATGCCCCTATGGGACGTTTGCTTTTAGGAGGATGCCATTTGGATTGTGCAACGCCCCTGCGACATTTCAACGTTGCATGATGGCTATCTTTTCTGACATGGTGGAAGATATAATGGAAGTATTTATGGATGACTTTTCAGTTTTTGGTACATCTTTTGATCATTGTTTGCATAACTTAGCTCTTGTTTTTCAGAGATGTGAAGATAAGAATCTGGTCCTGAACTGGGAGAAGTGTCATTTCATGGTTGAAGAAGGGATCGTGCTGGGCCATAGAGTGTCATCCAAAGGAATTGAGGTGGATCGAGCCAAAATTGCAACCATAGAGAAACTACCACCTCCAAAGAATGTGAAGGGAATCAGAAGTTTTCTGGGACATGCGGGATTTTATAGAAGATTTATCAAGGATTTTTCTAAACTCTCTAAACCTTTATGTAATCTTCTTGAGAAAAATTCTGCATTTGACTTTGATGTTGTTTGTTTGCAGGCCTTTAATGCACTCAAGGAGAAGCTAATTTCAGCACCAATTGTGATTGTGCCTGATTGGAGTCAACCTTTTGAAGTTATGTGTGATGCAAGTGACTTTGCAATTGGAGCAGTGTTGGGGCAAAGGCGAGACAAGCTGTTTAGAGCCATCTATTATGCAAGCCGGACATTGAATGAAGCTCAGTTAAATTATACAACAACTGAGAAGGAGATGCTTGCTGTGGTGTTTGCTTGTGACAAATTTCGGTCCTACCTCATTGGGACAAAGGTGATAGTGTTCACTGATCATGCAGCACTTCGCTATTTGTTTGGCAAGAAGGATGCTAAGCCTAGGCTAATTCGTTGGATCCTCCTTCTTCAAGAATTTGATTTGGAGATTCGAGACAAGAAGGGAAGTGAAAATTTAGTGGCTGACCATCTCTCTCGGTTAGAGCAAGAGGAAGAAAGACTAGATTCAGTGGTCCAAGAGGCATTCCCTGATGAGTAGTTGTTTGCATGTGAGATCAAGCTTCCGTGGTATGCTGATATTGTTAATTATCTAGCTTGTAAAGTTTTACCACCTGATCTTACTTACCATCAACGTAAGAAATTTTTGCATGATGTGAATCACTATCTTTGGGATGAGCCTTTGTTGTTCAAAAGATGCCCTGATCAAATCATTAGAAGATGTGTACCGGAAGAAGAGATGCAAGACATCCTCCATCATTGCCATTCCTCATCATATGGAGGACACTTTGGAGCCACCCGTACAGCAGCTAAGGTACTTCAAAGTGGGTTCTTTTGGCCTTCCATTTTTCGTGATAGTTACACTTTGGTGAAAACTTGTGACCGGTGCCAACATATGGGAAATATTTCAAGGCGTCATGAGTTACCATTGAAAGGTATCTTAGAAGTTGAGTTGTTTGATGTTTGGGGAATAGATTTTATGGGGCCTTTTCCTCCTTCTTTTGGTTTTGCTTATATGTTGCTAGCAGTTGACTATGTGTCAAAATGGGTGGAAGCAATTGCTACAACAACAAATGATGCAAAGGTAGTGCTCAAATTTCTGCACAAGAACATATTCACAAGATTTGGCACTCCATGAGCTATTATTAGTGATGAAGGGACTCACTTTTGCAACAAGTTATTTGAGAATCTACTGTCTAAATATGGTGTGAAGCACAAGATAGCACTTGCTTACCATCCTCAAACTAATGGTCAAGCTGAAATTTCAAATAGAGAGATCAAGAACATCCTTGAGAAGACGGTCAAAATCAATAGAAAGGATTGGGCGAAGAAGCTTGATGATGCTTTGTGGGCATACCGTACAGCTTTTAAAACACCTATTGGGATGTCTCCATACCGATTAGTGTTTGGAAAGGCATGTCATCTTCCTGTAGAGTTGGAGCATAGAGCTTATTAGGCTGTGAAAAAGTTTAACTTTGATTTGAAGGCAGCAGGTGAAAAGCGACTTCTTCAATTGAATGAGATGGAAGAGTTACGGAATGATGCATATGAAAATGCAAAGATCTATAAAGAAAGGACGAAGAAGTGGCATGACAAACAGATTCTTAGGCGAGAGTTTGTTCCAGGACAACAAGTTTTACTCTTCAATTCACGACTCAAACTCTTTCCGGGAAAGTTGAAATCAAGATGACGGGTCCTTATACAATTCATGAAGTTTCCTCTTTTGGAGCAGTAGATTTGAAGGACAAGACTGGGAATATTTTTCAGAGTTAATGGTCAGAGATTGAAGCACTACTATGGAGAGCAAATGGAGAGGAACTATGCATTTATTCCTCTTGGAGATCCTAATTGATGATCATTGAAAAGTCTGGCTGTAGACTTTAAAACAAGCGCTTATGGGAGGCAACCCATAGATCTATCTTTATTTATTTCATTTATTTTATTATCTTTATTTATTTAAGTTTTAATAAATTGGTTTTTGATACAGGTTTATTTAGCAAGAATAAAGAGCTGAAAAATTTTTAAACCTTGGAAGGTTTACCATGAAACCAGGGAAGTTCCTTTATTTCTTCAATCCTTTTTACTTTTGCATCACAATGAGGACATTGCTTAGTTTAAGTTTGGGGGTGTAAACTCCTATAATCATTTAATCCTCTTGTTTTCTAAGTTTTGGGTTGTTGATGGGTTGTTTGATTCTCTTACCAAGCATGCATTGGAGTAAGATTGAATTCTCTATGACTCTGAAATTTGTGATTGAAGATGGTTTTGAGAAAAATTTTCAAAAATTTCTTTTATGTCAAGTGAAGTTTTGTGGGTACTTTGGTTTAAATCTTTGACCTTGAACACAATTGAGCACATAGTCGTTTTTCTCTTATTCCATTTTGCTTATGAAGAGAAGAAGTTTAATTAATTGAAAGAGGGAGGTTCGATTTTGCTTTGCTCTAGAATCCGTTGATGGGTCTTTGAGGCGAAATCCTAGTCGAGACCAAATATTAGAGAAATGATCTAGGCATTTCTTTGGCATAACCAAAAAGCTTTCCCAGCCGTCCTAAATGTCATGCCATCATTACATGGTGTGTTTCCATAGTCAACCCCCTTGAGCCTTCATGAGCCTTTATTGATTCTTTAAACTACATAAACCATGCCCGCTCTAAGCCTGAAAAACAATGAATCTACCGTTGATAGTTTGAGAAAATACTTTGGTGGAGAGTTACATTTAAAAGAGAAAATTGGTTACATGATGAAACGTATTATGTTTGCTCTGTTTGATCAAAGAAAAAGAAGAAGAAGAAAGGAAGTGATTGAAAAAAAAAAAAAAAAAAAAAGGAAAAAAAAAGAAAAAGAAAAGAAAAGAAAAAGAAGTCGCCAAGCGGAATGTGAATTACCTCAAATTTTGTCAAGGGAAGTGTTGGTATTACATCAGTTATTACAGCAATAATAATGCCACAAGTATGAGCATACTGCCAAGAAAGAGCTATGATTTGAATCATGTGAGTTTCTCTTTTAATGTTCTTTTCACTAAGTATTTTCCCAGTTTGATTTAATTTCCCATATCCAGTTATTTCTTAACCCTCACCCTGTGGCCTATCATTACAACCTTAATAAAGACCTTTTGATCTTTGATTTTGGTGTTGACTACATTAGTGGAGAGGATTTCTGAAAATTGGACTGATGGGGTTAAGTTTTAGGAGAATTCTTCTGATTTTGGTTGTTCTACTTTCATCTGAGTTTGCAGGTGGTTTGAGGTTAAATTGACTATATCACACACACACTCAAGGTCTTAGCTTTAGGTTGAAGTAAACGCCTAACTCTTGCTTGACAAATTGCAAAATTTTTGATTGATTTTCTTGCTATCTTTGATGTTAAAAGAGTAAGATACTAGAGATGAAATCTAAATTCATAAAAGCTTGGTGAGTGATGATACTTCTCTTTGGGGTCGAGTAGATATTGCCTAAACTATCATTTGTTTTTCTTTTTGTTTGAGGACAAACAAAGTTGTAAGTTTGGGGGTATTTGATGACTTGCAAAATTTCATATTGCAGATTTTACAAGTTTGCTCGAGCGGAAGCTTTAGGCCGCTCGAGCGAATTCAGGCAGATTCAAACGCTCGACTGCCGCTCGACAGGGAGCTCGAGCAGGTTGCTGAAAAACGAAGATCGCTCGAGCAGAGACATTGGCCGCTCGAGCGAAATCAGGCAGAGTCGAACGCTCGACGCGCGCTCGACACCCCGCTCGAGCGAACATCGTATTTTGACAGATTTTAGGTTTTCCGCCGTGGGACCATATAAAAGGCCATTCTTCACTCTAGAGCCGCGAGTTTTGATGGGAGAACACTCTTTGGGAGAGAAAAACATAGCTAGAGGGATTCAAATCATTTGTTTTGGAGACGGAATTCCAATTTATTGCACGTACGTTGGATTCATACACGAGCACGGACGGGAGAAAAGCGTTGAATCGTTCCCTTGAGCTTTTGACAACGAGTTGAGGCTGCAAGGAGGATTTTTCAGTGTTTATTTTCTTCTGCCCATCTTCTCAGAACAATTATGGTGAATTCGTTTATGTTGAATTCCAATTCTAGCATGAGCTAAATTTTCTTCTTTCTAGGAAAACGATGTAACCTATTTCCGAACTATGCTTGATTGTCTATGCTAATTTAATGCAATTCTCTCTTTGTTTATCTGATTTATTCTGAATTTATTGCTTCTAATTAACTGGCCATTGATTAGATGATAAGTAATATTGTGATTTGCTATCGAAAGAGGGAGTCATAAGGTAGATCTTGGATATTTCAGCATAGGGGAGTATAGAGATCGAAAGACTTGTATGAACCTATGTAGTGATTAAATCATTGGTCTTATTGCGTTCTTGATTATTGAATTTGCAAACTCTTGTGTGAGTTGATAAACTAGAATCACTTCCAATTGACTATCGAAAGAGGCTTTTGGATGAATTAGAGATTTGCTAATAAATAAAAGAGAATTAAATTAAGTTAGCTGGATGAGAAAAACATAGTGAAGAATTATGGTGAAATCGATTTCCTAGAAGTTTTCTTCCCCATTGAATTTGATCTTTGAAAGTCAGTTTTATTTTCTTTGCTTATTTCTCTTTGAGTTGATCTAGTTTTATTTGCAACTACAAAAACCTTAGCGATTCCTCTAGATAAAATTGAGATTAGTATAATTTTGGTATTTGGCAAGAGTAAGGTACCAATCCCTGAGGACGATACTCTTCTTACCACTTTATTATAAAACTACGATACTGTGCACTTGCTGTTTTGCACTGGTCACTAGGACACGAAATTGATAGGGAATGGTCTAGGGATGGTTGTGAAGCTATTGGAAGTGGTGGTTGGCCGAGGGTGGCGGCGGAATCGCCGGAAATGGCCGAAAAATACAAATCGGAAACTAAGCTCGTAGGAGCTGTTCCGGTGGTCGTTGGAGGCCGAAAATGGGTGGGTTAGGACGGCAAGGGACCGGTGATGAAGTGGTGAAGAAATGGTGGCCGGAGGTGGAGCGACGGCGGCGGATCGGAGCAAAATTCGTGGGGCTTCAAATGGCTTTTCCGGCCAAACGGCCGGCCGGCAGAGGAAGATATTTGGTGGGAAGGTGCACCGGAGGGAGGGGGTTCGAACGGGACCGGCGGCGAGCCAAACGGTGGCGGTCTGGGCTGTTGAAGTTTCCGGCCGTGAGGGAGAGAGAGAAGAGAGAGAGAGCTCGGGGGGGGGGACGACGCGGGAAGCAGGAAAAAGAAAAAGAAAAAAAAGAAAAAGAAGAAAAAGAAAAAGAAAAGAAAAAGAAAAGAAGGAAAAAGAGAAAAAGGAAAAGAAAAAGAAAGGAAAAAGGAAAAGAGATGTAGGGAAAAGAGGAGATCTAATCCTCATTCCGGGAAGCAAAACTAAACCGCCAAAAAGAGATTAAAAACCACAAAACAACTAAAAGAAATAAAACACAACATCAAATAAATTAAAAACTAATTTTAAAACACAAATAAATTAAAATAAATAACTAATATATTAATTAAAATAAAAACAATTATTTTAGCGAAAATACACTCAAAAGCGGGTCATCACATCCTCCCCTCCTTAAAAACAATTTCGTCCTCGAAATTGCAAATCAACCACCAACTTAAAGCAAGCCACAAGAAAGCACATAAACCATCTGTGATCAAGATTAAGACACATACCTTCCTTATTCAAACAAATACGGGTACTGCTCCCTCATGTCCGCTGCTCGCTCCCAAGAGAAGTCTTGAGCTAACGGATCTCCCCAAGCCACTTTAACCAAAGGTATCGTCTTGGACCTCAACCATTGCTCCTTCCAATCCAAAATCTGTGACGGAACAACCTCATAAGTGAGATCCGGTTGCAACTGAATACCCGCTGGGTCGACGAAGCGTGGCTCTTGCTGTCCAAAGCTCTTCTTCAGGGATGATACGTGGAAGACATCATGAACATCCCCAAAATAATCTGGCAAAGCAACTCTGTAGGCGACGGACCCTACTCTTTCCAAAATCTGAAAAGGGCCGACGTACCTCGGATCTAGCTTCCTCTTCTTACCAAAACGCTTAACACCTCTCATGGGAGAGACTTTAAGGTAAACCCAATCATCAACTTCAAACGACAACTCTCTCCTCCTGGTATCAGCGTAACTCTTCTGGCGACTCTGAGCTGCTGCCATTTTATCTCTGATGATCCGAACTTGGCTTTGCATCTCTTGAATTATTTCGGGTCCGATTATCCTACTCTCCCCAACTTCATCCCAACACAAGGGCGACCTGCACTTTCTCCCATAGAGAGCTTCATAGGGAGCCATCTGAATGGTCGCATGGAAGCTGTTATTGTAGGCAAACTCAATGAGCGGCAAATGATTTTCCCAACTCCCTTGGAATTCCAGGACACATGCTCGCAACATGTCTTCCAGGGTCTGAATGGTGCGCTCTGACTGGCCGTCTGTCTGCGGGTGATAAGCAGTGCTGAACTTCAACTTAGTACCCAAAGCTGCCTGCAAACTCTTCCAGAACTGCGACGTAAACCTCGGGTCTCGATCCGACACTATACTCTTTGGTACGCCGTGTAGCCGTACTATCTCTTTGACATACAAACGAGTCAACTTACCCAAAGAGTCGGTGTTATTAACAGGCAGAAAATGAGCACTCTTCGTTAACCGGTCCACAATCACCCAAACAGAATTCTTCCCACTAGGCGTTCTCGGCAAACCCACTACGAAGTCCATCGTGATGTCATCCCACTTCCACTCAGGAATAGGGAGGGGTTGGAGCATACCTGCAGGTCTCTGGTGCTCGGCCTTCACCTGACGGCACGTGTGGCATTTCTCCACATATAAGGCAACGTCCTTCTTCATTCCATCCCACCAGTAATTTTTCTTCAAGTCTCGATACATCTTTGTACTACCGGGATGAACTGAATACGGGGCCGCATGAGCTTCCGCCATGATCCGTTCTTTGAAATCTGAGTCCTTTGGGACCACTCTGCGATCTCGGAACCGAAGTATCCTATCATTATCCATGCTATAATGCAACGGCTCTCGAGATTTTCGGACTCTTTTCCTGATGTTCAGCAGCTTCGGATCCTTTCTTTGGAGAGCTTTCAATTCTTCAAAATCAGTTACCCGAATATCAAGAACTGAAGACAAAATCTCTACTTGCTGCGAACTCTCTATAAGGAGCCTTCTCATCCCACAAAGCAACGATTCCAATTCTGACGACTCGGCTTCATCTTCCAAATGCGACTTCCGGCTCAAAGCATCAGCAACTATATTAGCCTTCCCCGGATGGTACTTGATCTCACACTGATAGTCACTGATTAGCTCCAGCCATCGCCTCTGCCTCATATTCAGATTTTTCTGGGAAAACAAATGCTTCAAGCTCTTGTGATCAGTAAATACCTCGCAAGCTTCCCCATACAAGAAGTGCCGCCAGATCTTAAGGGCAAAAACAATCGCAGCCAATTCTAGATCGTGCGTCGGATAATTCTTTTCATGGTCCTTTAGCTGACAAGATGCATAGGCTACAACCCTTCCTTCCTGCATAAGGACACAACCCAAACCAAACTTAGACGCATCACTGAAGACGACGAATGGCTTATGCGGTTCTGGGAGTGCTAACACTGGTGCCGTTGTCAACCTGTTCTTTAATTCCTGGAAGCTTCTCTCACATTTCTCTGACCAAACAAATTCTGTATTCTTCCGAGTCAAAGCTGTGAGAGGTCCGGATAGGCGAGCAAAACCCTCTACAAATCTTCGGTAGTAACCAGCGAGCCCCAAGAAACTCCTGACCTCGCGCACTGTTGTCGGGCGCTGCCATGACAATATGGCTTCTACCTTACTAGGATCAACTGCCACTCCGCCCCGGGAAATTACATGCCCAAGAAATTTGACTTCTTCCAACCAAAATTCACACTTACTGAGCTTGGCGTATAGCTGGTGTTCTCTCAACCTCTCAAGTACCAGACTAAGATGATACACATGCTCTTCAACATCTCGGGAATAAATCAGTATATCATCAATAAATACTACCACAAAGGAATCCAGATATGGTCGAAACACTCGATTCATTAAATCCATGAACGCTGCAGGGGCATCAGCTAACCCAAACGGCATCACCTTAAATTCATAATGCCCATACCTCGACCTGAAAGCAGTTTTAGGCACATCCTGGTCTCTGATTCTCAGCTGGTAGTATCCCGACCTCAGATCAATCTTAGAGAACACGGCTGCTCCTTGAAGCTGGTCAAACAAATCATCTATCCGCGGGAGAGGATATTTATTTTTGATGGTCACCTTGTTCAACTCCCGATAATCAATGCACATACGGAGGGTTCCATCTTTCTTCTTAACAAATAAAACTTGTGCACCCCACGGCGACGTACTAGGCTGAATAAATCCTTTCTCTACCAGTTCTTGCAACTAAGTCTTCAACTCTTTCAATTCAGCCGGTGCCATGCGATAAGGAGCTTTATGCACAGGAGCCGCTCCAGGTTCTAAGTCTATAACAAACTCCATCTCCCGAACAGGGGGTAGTCCGGGCATGTCATCCACAAACACATCGGGGAACTCTTCCACAACTGGAATGTCTGCCAAAGATTTCTTCTCAGACGGCGTGGACACCATCTGCACCAAGAATGCATCCGCTCCCCATGCAATCTCTCGTCTTGCCTGAATCGCCGATATAATTATCGGTTTTTCTTTTAATCTACTCCCCACAAATTCCAGACAATCACCATCTGGAAGCTGAAAGCTAATTATCCGACTTCTGCAATTAATACTCGCAGAATAGCGGTATAGCCAATCCATCCCGAGGATAATATCGAAGCCCAACAGCTTGAACACCACCAAATCCGCATCCAAGAACCTTCCCTCAAAGTTTAACGGGCATCCCAAAGCAACCTTGGAACACCACACCATCTCACCATCGGGTAGAGCCACTACCATAGACTTCGGCAACGGCTCCGTGACCAAATTACACACCCGAGCAAACGTGGAAGATACAAACGACCGTGAAGCACCTGAATCAAACAAAGTACAAGCATAAAACTCATACAAACGGACTCTTCCTGTAATTACTCCAGCATCATGGGTCGCTGGTGCCTCATCATCCACCTCTCCGGGTGTGACAGCGTAAACCCGGGCTTGCACTGCTTGTCTCGGGTTGGTTCTTCCACCGTGTCTACCTCCACGGCTTTCTTGAACTCTGACGGAGCAATCCCGAGCGATATGTCCCACTTGGCCGCACCGGTAACACTGGGGTCCGCTACTCATCCGACACTCGCCCTCATGAGCTCTATTACAAGCTCCACAAATAGGCACCCGTCCTCCCATACGAACACCTGAGGACGTTGGAGGTCGAGTTCCGGTCCGCTGAACAAACTTCTGGGGCGAACCCGAGCTGCTTCCTTCACTAGAGAAACTCCGCCTCTTATGCCCTGGAGGGGAGCCCATACTCAGATTATTTTCCCGCTCTACAAGGGTGGCCACATCCACTAACTCCTGAAAAGTGGATATCCGATGGCTGACCACCATACGGCGTATGTCATGATGCAGCCCCTCCTGGAAACGATCTGCTCGCATCTCCTCAGTGGCGACAAGGTGAGGAGCAAACCGCTCAAGTTCTATGAACCTCCGAGCGTACAGTTCCACTGTCACGCCCCCTTGGACCAGATTGGAGAACTCTTTTGCCTTTTGCTTCCTTACCGTTGCGGGAAAGAAGCGGTCATTGAACTCCTTCTTGAAACGCTGCCAGGTCACCGCAGCGAAAGATCCCAGTTCAGATTCCAACAGCACCCTCTTGGTATCCCACCAATCAGAAGCGGTACCTTGCAAGAGATAGCTGGCGTAGAGTACTTGCTGTGCCTCAGTGCACCCACACACCTCAAAAGTTTTCTCCAGATCTTTGATCCATTTTCCAGCCTGAAGTGGATCCTCATTTCCAGTGAAGTGTGGAGTCCTATGCGCCAGGAAGCGCTCATAGGTGCATCCGGCTTGCACCATGCTACTGGACCCTCCTGGATACATCCAAGGCCCTCCCTGATATGGCCAAGGACCTCCTGGTTGTGGCCAATACCCTCCTTGTTGCGGACAAGGCTCTCCTGACGGTGGATAAGGCCCTCCTGATGGTGGCCAAGGACCCCCTTGTTGCGGCCAAGGTCCTTGTTGTGGCCAAGGCCCTGCCTGTTGAGACCTCGCACTCTGCTTCATAAATTCTGTCATCTGCCGTATTGCTTCGGCTAGGGAGTCATCCCTGGAGGTATTGTCCCGTGGCTCCTGAGTATTTTTCCTTGGTCTCCCCATAATCCTGCCACAACACCACTCTTGACCCTCCCTTAAGAAAACAAATAAAACCATCATAAAACCAACAAAACAAAAACAACACTACACAGCAAGAAACAAAAGAAACCAACATGCAAAAACATCACTAAATAAATAAAAACAAGCAAACAAGCTCACACAAATAAAACAAATAAAACAACTATACTTAACATAAATTTTAAAACACAACTTTAAAAAACATTCTGGTACTACCTACGGGACACGTGGTTTTACCCAGAGCCAAACCGCTCTGATACCACCTGTGACGCCCCCAAATCCCCACGCCCGAACACGGGGAAATCGAGACGTCCGGATGGTGACAACCCGGGTCACCATCCCATCGACGGTGCCAAGTGTGTGTAAAACCAACAGATGTGCACGGAAAAACACGCAGCGGATAACGAAAGTCATAACTAAGTACCAGAATTTTTTTCTTAACGTAATACAAGCTGTTTAAAACGTACATAGATAAAATATTACAAAAACACAAATACAGTTTTAAACAAATATAAAACATAGCATCAGCAACCCGGCGGAGCCGCATCCTCGGGCTCAGCCTCCTCCTCTTCGTCCTCTAACTCTGCACCAAAAGCTACGGAATCAAAAATGGTACCGCAGGTAAGTAAAACCCAAACACTACCAGATAATAACACATATAGAACTCAAACAATATGCATGAACCATGCCCAATGCACAAAACCCAAAGACACAGTTTCCACACACACCAAAAACCCATTTGGCCCAAAAACACATCTTTTCCGGAAAACACGCCAAAGTCACATTTTATCCGTATGCACCATGACCTCCCCTAGGGGTCATCCGCACACCCTGGCTCCAGTGCCACACCGCAGAGTACCACCACGCATGTGACACCTAACGAGCGATGCCCAGTTCCGTGCCCCGCACGTTCGTAGCCAAGCATCCTCTAGCCCTCACCAGCGAAGGGCCACGGAGTTGGTGCGTAGAGCGATGCTCGGTTCCGCGCTCGGCGCGTTCGTAGCCAAGCAACCCCTAGCCCCCGCTCCCGTCGTCTAGCGACAACTCAGGGGACATCACTCAGTTTATTCCGCTCCCGAGTGACCAGAGGAGCTCCACCGGGATAATACCCCATCCCGGCTTGGGGTCGTGATACACACGCACCCGTAAGACCACTTACGCCAATACACAGGCTTTTCACACATAAACAAAAACACACGTGCATGCACCATGAAATGCCATATCAATGCATAATAAGATAACCAACCAACATAAAACAATAAAACAAGCAACTCCGTCCTCCATCCATCCGACCCCCGAACTCCTCGGACTCAGTCCGGAATCAACCAACCAGCAAATTAATTAATTGAAAGAGCAATATATATTTAAATCTGAAAATAGGGTTTGGAAAATACTTACAGCGCTATACGGCAATTTTAGAAAACACGCGGCGTTGCAAACGGCGCCGGAAAAGCAACGTCACAGTGAAAATTCACTGTGGCCGTGGGTTTGAAAAACCCACTTTTGAACGGGGGCAAACTAGGACACGAAATTGATAGAGAATGGTCTAGGGATGGTTGTGAAGCTATTGGAAGTGGTGGTTGGCCGAGGGTGGCGGCGGAATCGCCGGAAATGGCCGGAAAATGCAAATCGGAAACTAAGCTCGTAGGAGCTGTTCCGGTGGTCGTTGGAGGCCGAAAATGGGTGGGTTAGGACGGCAAGGGACCGGTGATGAAGTGGTGAAGAAATGGTGGCCGGAGGTGGAGCGACGGCGGCGGATCGGAGCAAAATCCGTGGGGCTTCAAATGGCTTTTCCGGCCAAACGGCCGGCCGGCAGGGGAAGATATTTGGTGGGAAGGTGCATCGGAGGGAGGGGGTTCGAACTGGACTGGCGGCGAGCCAAACGGTGGCCGGACGGCCGTGAGGGAGAGAGAGAAGAGAGAGAGAGCTCGGTGGGGGGACGACGCGGGAAGCAGGAAAAAGAAAAAGAAAAAAAAGAAAAAGAAGAAAAAGAAAAAGAAAAGAAAAAGAAAAGAAGGAAAAAGAGAAAAAGAAAAAGAAAAAGAAAGGAAAAAGGAAAAGAGATGTAGGGAAAAGAGGAGATCTAATCCTCATTCCGGGAAGCAAAACTAAACCGCCAAAAAGAGATTAAAAACCACAAAACAACTAAAAGAAATAAAACACAACATCAAATAAATTAAAAACTAATTTTAAAATGCAAATAAATTAAAATAAATAACTAATATATTAATTAAAATAAAAACAATTATTTCAGCGAAAATACACTCAAAAGCGGGTCATCACATTCTAGATCGAACCAAAGATTGGCCAACTCTGCTAGTTGCTCCAAGTCCACTATATCAAGACTTGCCCTTGCCACAACTTGTGCTGCAAATGTGTCTTTTTCATGAAGTAATTTTTTCTTCAATGCATGTTTGTAGTCTTTCCATTTCTTCCCCAAGTCCTTTAGTATCCATTTTTTGAATACATCCAATTTGTCATCAGGAATTTTAAACTTGCCCTACCGTCAAAATAAATTTACACAAGTGAGTGAATAGCTTTCTAACAAAATTTTCAAAATATACCTATTTAATTAATAATAATGTTTTAATATAAAAAATCATACCTTTATAAGACCTCATGCTTCCTCCTTTATGGTTTTAGGCACTGACTTCCAATCTTTGTAAATTATTGGAACCAACTTATTACTTCTTGCTATCAGATCACTAAACCTTACCACCTTTGAGTCTTGCTTTTTGATGGGTTGACCAAGATAATTGAGCTCCATTTTAATTCACTCCCCTTCTGGAAGATGCCAAATGTCATGAATCGAGTGCAATGGTCTCTTTACTCGATCTCCATTATTATCTGCAAAAATGGATTCAGTTACATTGTTAGTATTTTATAAATCTGCATTCATAGTGAAATAAATAATAAGTAAGAAAAACAAAAACACACCAACAACAACAACAAAATGATCTCCAATGTCAGAACACGAGTTGACATTTTTTGCTTCCGAACCAGGTGCTATTGATACAAATGTGCATGGCTCGGTCTCTCTACTTATCTCCATATGTGTGGATGGTTGGCCTCCCATTTGGCTCGATGTAGAAGGTTGGGTCCCTTGCTATGAAGATAATGATGGTTGGGAAGGACAATCTACAGAAGGTGATGGCTCCACCATCCTATCAACGAAAAGTGGTGGCCCATCAACAGAGGGTAAAGAATGGGCCGCCGTATCAAATTGTGTCCCACAATGGATAGCTTGTAGTCTTGTAGATTTTCTTCACAAGTGTGGTATGGTAGTCTTTGCCTTCTTTTTTGGACCCATTGTACCTATACAAAAATAAATTTACATATATGCAAATCAATAGAAATAATAATATTTGGATCATGATATGAGATAGATTTATGTGATAAGATATTTAAAATAAATAGTCTAAATATATATTTCTTACTCAACATCTATTGAGGAGTTTCGATCATCATTCCATCTATGTCATTTCGCGTCCACACAATATCGTCAATACCAAGTTCAATAGCTTCATCGTTGGAAGTGTTAGTACAATATTCGTTGACTAAATATTCATCCTCATTGTCGTCAGTCACTTCCTCTTCACCAGTGTCATACACGTCTCTTGGTTTTGTCTTAACCACAACAACCCAATTTCGGCATCTTTCATATGCCATATAAAATACTTGAGATACTTGGGAAGATAGAACAAATGGATCATCAGTTATCCCACTACTAGTGTGTACTAGATGAAAAAAATTTACAAGTGTAAAGCCAAACTTATCCTCCTTAAAACCTCTACCCTGAGCAACGTTTGCCCAATCAGATTTGAATAACACATATCGAGATCCATCATAATACATAACCTCAATCATACCTGTTAATTGGACATACCAAGCAGCACCATCTTGATCAGTACACAAACTAACACCACAATTATGAGTTTTGTTCCCAGTTTCGTGATTCCTAGTGCGATATTTTGTGCCATTGATGACAATTCGCTTAAATTCTTTGGCAACTTGCATGGGACCTTTAGAATGCATTACGGCTTTATAGCCCAATTTACTTGTTCCATTGTCATCCATTTTCATTACCTGAAAGGTTGGATTATTAGCATTGATTAAAATGACGAAAACTATCTATAGAGGCATAATAGATTTTGTGATACAATATTGAATGGGGTGTAATCCATTCATAGTCTTGGAACCAATTACAAAATTGGTCTTCGTGCCTCTTCTGTAACTCATCATTCGATAAAAGATTTCCATCAACTGTATTCCTCATTATTTCCAAGTGCATCCTATATATATTCACGACATCACAAATGTATGTTATAATTACACAAATATAAATGAAATTTAATTTGATTCATACGTATTAAGCATTGCAACTCACATGCGGAATGGAGTGAAATCGTCAGAGTTGAAGAGAATATAGTGATGTGCTTGGGCCCACGACGTAAAATTGAGGCGAACGTCAACAACTTTCCCTTTAGAATCATCCGGGTTTCTAGATGGTCTATTGAAAACCGTTCGAGCATATTCTAAATAACGAGAACAAAACATTAATAATTCCTCCAGCAAATATCCTTCAGCGATTGAACCTTCTGGTGCAGCTTTATTACGCACATAAAACTTAAGTCGATGTAGGTATCTACCACATAAATCATTAGATGACTTTTACTATTTTAAAAAAATATGTTCTTACTTTAATAGATTTATGTGTTTTTAATTCATTAACTATAGCATACCTTTCAACGGGATACATCCATCGATAATGAATGGGTTCTCCAAGCTTACATTCTGCAACTAAATGTATGGTCAAGTGCACCATAACCATGAAATATGATGGCGGAAATATCATTTCTAATTGGCACAATATGTAAGGTATTCTAGATTCCAATCGGTCTAAATCTTCAAGCCGCAATGTTTTGGAACAAATTCTCCTAAAGAATCCAGATATCTCGATTAATGGTTCTATTACCTTCTTAGGTAATGACCCACGTAATGCAATTGGCAGGAGCTGTTGCATCAGTATGTGGCAATCATGACTCTTCATGCCCACTATAGTACGGTGTTGAAGCTTAACACAATGTGAAACATTTGAAGAATAACCGTCTGGTACTTTTACATTTTGTATAACCTTCAACAAATCTTCTTTCTCTTTGTTACTCATTGTCAAAACAGTTGGAGGCAAATATGTCTTGTCTACAGCTGTTATAATTGGATGAAGTTGTGGTCTCAAACCCATCTCTGGTAAGTCAAGGCGTGCCTTTATGCCATCCTTTGATTTTGTATCAATATTTAACAGTGTGCCAATAATATTATCCACCACATTTTTTTCAATGTGCATCACATCAAGATTATGACGCAATAAATTATCTTTCCAGTAAGGCAAACTAAAGAAAATACTACGTTTCTTCCATGAGTGTTCCTTAACATTAGTCGACCCCACAACTCGTTTTCTTTTATGATTTGTTCTATCATTGCAATTTAAATCATCTAATTGTTTCAAAATTTCATCAGGTGTTGGCATAGTAGGTGAAGGATCAATTTCTCGTGTGCCATCAAACGTTTTTGCCATCATTCTCCACCTATGATCACTTGGCAAGAATCATCTATGCCCTATATAGGAAAGCTTTTTTCCATGTTTCAGCCATCTAGATCGTGTGTTACCCATACAACAAGGACAAGCTAAACGACCTTTCGTACTCCACCCAGACAAATCACTATATGCAGAAAATCATTTATCATCCACATTAAAGCCGCGCGCATTGTAAAGATCTCTCTGGTGCAAACATCATAGGTTGGTGCTCCAACCTCCAATAATTCCTTCAATTCTGATATTAGAGGCTCTAAGTATATCTATATTCATTGAAGGTGATGATGGTCCCGGTATAATCAACTATAGCATGAAACTTGATCGTTTCATACACATCCAAGGAGTAAAATTGTAAGGTACCAACATAAACGGCCAGGTACTATAGGAAATGCTCTTGTTATCGAAAGGATTAAAGTCATCTGTAGATAAACCAAGCCTAACATTGCTAGGGTCAAAGGCAAAATCATCATGTTGTAAATCAAATGTCTTCCAAGCCATGCCATCTACTGGATGCCTTAGTACCCCATCATTTGTACAGCCTATAACATGTCATTTCATTTGTGAAGAAGTCTTTGATGACATAAAAAGCCTTTGCAACCTTTTTTTTAACGGAAACCACCATTATATTTTCGCTGGACTTCTTTGACATTTTTTAGACCTATCATCCATAGACTCTTTTTCCTTCCATTTTGACGCTCCGCATACCACGCATGTTTCCAAATTCTCATTTTCCTTCCAAAATAACATACAACCATTGGGACATACTAAAATCTTTTCGTATCCAAGACCTAACTCATTCATGTACTTCTTCACCTGGTATGTATTATTAGGTAATGATGCTCCTAGTGGGAGCAACTCATTCACAAATTCAAGTAGTTCTGTGAATATGCTATTACTCAATCCACCCAAACACTTCATATTCCAGAGACGTACGATAGCTTTAAACTTAGTATGTTTTGTGCACCCTTCATATAATGGTTTATAAGCATCTTTCAACATATTGTAAAATTTATTAACTCTTTCGCTAGAACCTTGTCCATTTTCATTTTGAACTCCAGCTTCTCCAGCATCCACACCTATTTCAGGCCCACCCTCAACTATTTCAGGATCAAACATAGGGAAAATGCCATGTTGGTTGTCATCCCACTAGAGCCTTCATTTATTTGCTTATTATTATTTTGGGCTTCACTAGTGTGGTAACATGCCTCCCCTTTTCTCTCCCCATGAGCATGCCAAATGGTGTAACCTTGAGAAATTCCATAGTTAATCAAATGATCATATACCATGTTGGGCATGAACATCTTATATAATCCACATTTTCTACATGGGCAACAAATCGGCAAATCAGTAGCACAATTCTCGCATGCAAACTTCAAAAACTCCTTGACACCATTGACATACTCTTTTGTATGTCAAGGTTTATTCATCCAACTTTTGTCCATAGCTTATCTATATTTTAAATATGAAAACATAATTGAATGAGAATGCAAGATCATTAATAACTTAAAACATAGTACGGAAAATAATTTTGAACTTTGAAAAGTGAAGCAAAATAAAGCATAAATTTGCATGTAACCATAAGCATAAAATTGCAAAATAAAAAATAAATTTGCATAAATATTGTTGGATTTATGTGCCAACTCCAAATTGACAATCAAGATATCATAACTCTATATTATTTTTTCTAATAAGGCAAACTACCAAGTCAACCATTATTTTTTGTCTCAGGCATATGCTTCTTGGACCCAATTAAGTTTAACAAAATAAACCACTCATCTTTCCATTACACCTCCTAACTTCCCACAATCACTACATAATTTTGGTAGAAAAAGAAGAAAAAGAAAACCTAACAAAGAAACTCTACAAAAACAAATTAATATAATTTAAGTAACCCCCCAAAAAAGGACAATGATGGAGTAATATTCCAAGTTTCCAATAGGTTTGATCTCAAGTCAAAGGTCTAAGTTCTGTGTGGCTAGCTGCTACATTTGGGTCATCGAAAACCACTATCACACTTTTTTGGAGATAAGATGCATGTTAGTTTGAAACTAACATCAATTTATAAATTTAATATGATTTATTAAACTGTAAATATATTTAGCACACTAAACTACATCAATTTATAAATTTAATTTCATAAAAGTTTTTGTGGGTCTAGCGTTTCTATGTAGTGCATATCACAAGAGCCATAACAATTTTAATAGAGGTCAAAGGGATTTATCTTGCCTATACAAGCAATATTTTGAGTGTTTTTTTTTTTTTTTTGCTACATTCTATGATCAGTCTTGATCATACGAGAGTTTTTGATGCAGAAATATCATAACAGCCCAAGCATGGAGAAGAAAAACCAGAAATAGCACATGAAAAACCATAACTGAAAGTTAATTGTAGGAGTTAGATAACCAACATACGAGAGTTTTGGATGGGGAAAGTTGGAGAGGAAGTTGGTTTGGACTACTATGGACTGCTCTATTTTGAGGGTGCAAAATAGAGGATGTTCGCCTCGATTAGTCTAACCCTTGTTCAGGATCAAACTAGAAATAAGAGGTCAACGTTCTATGGTTGCATAGTACCTTGACTGCTATAATGTAAAACAGAAATAGAAGTAAAATCAAAGCAAAATCTACATTGATTCGTTGATTGCTACAACGTAAAATCGAAGCAATGATCACTTAGGCTCGTAAACGTTCTATGGTTTTTTTCCCAAACACTTCATACAATGTAAACGTTCTATGGTTTTTTCCCCAAACACTCCATACAATGTAAACATTCTATGGTTTTTTTCCCAGACTGCTACAACGTAAACATTCTATGGGCCTGAGTGATCATTGTTTCGATTTTACAATCAAAACATCATAATAGAGGCATAGTTTTAAAGGCAAACGGGTAGGAGCAAGAACTCAACAAACGATTGGCTATGGTTCAAATGCAAACGGCCAAAACTCAAGAAACCAAGCATGGTTCAAACCAGGTACTTACGTGTTTGGTTTGAAGTCGCAACATTCTTCTCTGGCAAAACAGAGGATGTTTTGTGGGAAAGTGAAGGGACATTACCTAAGTTTTTGAGATGCTATGAGGAGGAGGCGATGGTTTGATCAGGGGAAAGTGAAGTGACGTAGATCTGTGGATGCATTGCTATGTGGGAAATGTAATGGACGATATGCCGACGCACTAAACATTTGGCAGCAACTTTTTCTTCTGATTACTAAACATTCGACAACCTTATTTCTATTAATGGGGAAGATAAAAAGGCATCTTATACTCACATGTTTTATCACATATGAAATTACCCAAGTACCCCTGATTCATCACATTTAACACTTAGCACAAACTATTGGCACTGATTAGTAACCAAAATAAAATAATCACTTGAACATACTATTTGGTTACGAAGGGAAACTCTTTGAAGAACTCTTCAAAGATAAAATCCTACGAGGCAACCAAACACAGGAACGTCTTTATCTCTTCAACTGATGCTAAGACTCTAAACATTCTTAGGACTCTTTGATAACTCTTATCTTATGATATAACAAACAATGATAAGAGTTCTAATTTAAATACATAGTCTTCTCGGATCACTAGAGTCCAATTAAGATTACATTCATTTCTTACATTATACGCATCTAATTCTAGCCAAGCACAAATTACATTTACAATCTCCCCCTTTGGTTGATTGATGATGCCAATATAAACTTGATGAATGTAACAAAAAAAAAAAAAAAAACTAACCAACCACCAGCAAAGATCTCATGTAGACAGTCATACTTCACATTAAATTCCATCATAACAAAAAGTTATCATAGCATAAAGTATGTGAACTAGCAAATAAATCCTACACATGCAAATATTAGTTCAAAATACATACCCCACTAAAACTTAAAAAAGAAACTCAAAAGAAATGAAATGATGAAGGTGGTTGCACGTCGTCAGCAGCACTGCCAAGCTCTCCAACATAATGACCAGCCCAGCTCCCCCAGCTCCCTTCTGCAGTCATCCCTTCTCCCCCTATATCTGGCAGCATCAGTTAGACTCAGTGCTATCTTCATCCTCGGGTGAAGCGATTGTTTTTAAGATCTGATCCGCATCCACTACAATTTCTACAGTCTATCATTTATCTTTTCAGATTCATCTTACTAATCTGCAAGCAATTTATCAATCTTCTCCATTTTTTCTTCCCATTTGTCCACAAATGAGTCAAACTTTGATTACAAAATCTGAAGTTGTTCAACCACTTCAGTGGACTGTTTTGAAGGAGGATTAAAAGATGTGAATGCCTCAACATGAGTCCTTTTCTTTAACCCAATGACTGCCTCTGATTTAGTAACAGTCTTGGAGGAGATTTTCCCAAACATTTTAAGTGTGGCCTCGGTACTTCTCAAGGGGACTTTAGACATTTTGGCCAATTTTGTGATAAGACCCCAAATAGCAAACTTTCTTTGTCCATTTTATCAGATCTGGCCTTTGAGATCACATCAACAATATGTGAAGGGAGATCAATAGGAACACTTTTCACTAATGTATACATAAACTGAGCTTTCTCAACTGTCAGCTCAATGTGTCTAGAAATGGGCCATAGATTTGTCAAAACTACTTTGGCTAGAAACCTAAATTCGGGGAGCATGCACTTCATAGGGAGCCTATGAACTTTTGGGGGCATGCTGGTGCACTAGGCCCAGCAAACAGATCCTTCATTTGGGCCTTTGACGGGGTCCCCATGCCTTTGCATGGAAAACCTGGGTTTTCCACAGTTGGGAGCTCATAGAACTCTCTTACAATTTCAGGAGTAATGATTAAATCAACTCCTCTGACAACCAAAGTAATAAACTTGTCATCAATACTTATTAAAGCATTTGCATAAAATTCCCTAACAACTTCAATGTATGGAGCAGGGGCCCCCTCTGTTATCTTTTCCCGCCCTTTGTCTGCAAAGATGTGGACTATAAAATCAAAGCGAGGTTCATTCAAATCATTCAATGTTACCTCTCTTTCTCCAAGCACATTCATTTTAGAGAAAATTGTTTTGTAGAGGTTTTCACCTTCTTTACTCGAGAACTTTGGTGCCTTAGAACTTGAAGTCGAGGGCCTCAAAGTGCTCCATTTTCCTTTGTTAGGGACTGACCTTATTTCTATCTCTTTAGTTCTTTTTGGAGTTTTCTCAAGTGGCTCAGTTTCCTCTTTACTCGAGGAATTTTCAGGGATTGCATGCCGGTCAAATTTTGCCTTCTTTGCAACAGTCTTGTATTTCATCTACAAAAAAAAAACCTTTCAGAGTATGAGAAATACAGAGAGTACTAAGAGACTTAGGTTCATAGGCATTTCGACATTCAGAAGCTAACATAATACCTTTTCAAACAATATTAAATCATCATGCTCGTATTTTTAAAAAAATATTCAGAAGTTAGTAATCTTTATCCGATGAACACATTTCCTACTCCGAATCAGGGTGTCATTGTAGTTCAAAGGGAAACATGATTGATATTGAAGACAAGCCAAACAGAGTCATGCAAACTTCATTCGTCACTTTTCTAAATACAATCATCATGCCTATTTAAAAAAAAAAAAAAAAAATCTAATCCTCTTTTCAACTGATTCTCAAGTGCTAACTTAGGCAGATTCCAAACAAAGCTTCAAGTATTTCAAGGAATTCAAAAAAAACTTAAGAATAGTAAAGCCCTAAGATAAATAAAGACCAATCCTCAGATAGAATATTCAGAAGAGATAAACTTACCTTGAGGTTGTGTAGAGAGATTAGCACGAAACGTAAAACTTCAAAAGACGCAAATATATTTTTGGGTTTTCTTTAACACAAGGAGTATCAGAGAAGATTCAGCGCACTTGGGAATGAAAAAATGACTTAAAGAGTTATTATGGAAGATGGCATGTAGTAAATGCTGCAGAGCACCAGCTTTAGTTTTAATCTCCCGCCCAGAATGTGGGACATGAGGCCTGGGACGTGCCATGCTTGTGGGCCCCTTAGAGTATGCCTGAGAGGCTACTCTTTAAGAAGATACCAGATGTGCCCTCATAATTTTTTATTATCAATATATTATTATTATTATTAATTTTTTTGAAAAAAAATAGAAACAACAAAACAATTTTAAAGAAACAAAAGACAATTAATATGTATATGTCATCCACACGGTTAAGTCTTTTGAATAACACCTTTGTCCAAGAGATTTTTATTTTTATTGTTTTCTAATTATAAAATGAAGAATTATTCATGTATTCAGGAGAATTATTTCTAACTGGTCAGTCTTTACAATTGAGCAGTTTACTTAATATATGACCTCCCAAGAACACGTGTGTGTGTGTGAGTGAGGTAGACAAAATCTTCCCTTGTTATTATTTATTTCCTTTGGTCCCGTTTTGTAATGATCTAAGAAGGGTGAACTTTCCTTGAAAGTCAAACTTTATGCCAGGGCCTATATACTCGAAATACATTTCCCTCCAAGCACAAGGTCAATAGAGCCTGTATGTCCATTAAATATTACTTATCTTTTTTCCATAATGATGAAAACAATGAGTTTTTCTCTCAAAGACAGTGAGGACTCAAATCCAAGTATGAGTGTTTGCATTTTTCCGTAATGACTTCTGAACACTCGACTTTTTCTATAAGAATTCACCAATGTGCATGGCAAGAGGAATTCTTTTTCTTTTGAGTAATAGGTTCAACTAGTTTTAGGCAATTCGAAGGCATAGATTCCCGCTCCTGTGATGCATTGTATAGAGGTAGACAAGATGTCATTAATATGTTAGGAGGTTAGATTTGACTCCTCATTATGTAGAGGGTTGAGTACTCAAGAGGTCTTTCTTAAGAGTTTTGCATCAAAGGCAAAAACACATACCAAAGAATATCTAGTTCGTACCCAAACAAATGAACTTGTGTTGTTATAGAGTGCATGAACTTTGTATATTCAGTAAACCTATACCTTGTGCATGATATCAACACAAAAATTGTGAGAGTAAAAAAATAAATTGAAACAAAGCAAAACAAACAACAAAAACAAAAAACAATTTCCCTTTTTAAAAATATAAAATAAAATCAAGGCATGTCACACACACCAATAGCCTTCCTTAGAAATTCAAACCTTAATCTATCCAAAGGTTTAGTGAACAAATCAGCCAATTGGTGCTCGGTATCAACATGTTCGAGTGACACTACTTTTGTCTCAACCAAGTCTCGTATAGAATGATGTCTTATATCTATATGCTTGGTCTGAGAATGTTGCACAAGGTTCTTCAAGATCCTAATGGCACTCGTATTATCGCAATAGATAGTCATAGTATCCTCATAGTCCTTAAACATCTTTTTCATCCAAAGTAGCTATGTGCAACAACTACCAGTTGCAATGTACTCGGCTTCAGCAGTGGAGAGAGAAATGGAATTTTGCTTCTTGCTCATCCATGCTACCAGATTGCTACCGACATAAAAACAGCCACCAGTGGTGCTTCTTCTATCGTCAGCATTACCAGCCAAGTCAGCATCAGAATAACCAACCAAACTTAGATTTGAATCTCTTGAGTACCAGATGCCATAGTCAACCGTAGCACTCAATTATTTCAGAATTCTTTTGACTGCAGTGAGATTTGATTATTTGGGTTTCGTTTGAAACTGCGCACATACACCTACACTAAAAGCAATATCTGGTCTGCTAGCAGTAATGTGTAGAAGACTTCCTATCATACTTCTGTAGAGAGTAGGATCAATGCTCTTACCTGTAGAATCTGTGCAGATTTTAAATGAAGTGCTCATCGGAGTGCGAGCATGTGTCTTGCCTTCCATGCCAAATTTCTTAACAAGATCTTTAGCATATTTTGATTGTGAAATAAAAATTCCTTCTTCAGTTTGTTTGATTTGGATTCCAAGAAAAAAAATTTAATTCCCCAATCATGCTCATCTCAAATTCATTTTTCATGTTATTAGAGAAATCATGTGAAAGTTGATCAAGAGTGGAACCAAACACAAGATCATCTACATGTATCTGTGCTATAAGTAAATGCTTACCAGATTTCTTAAAAACAATGTTCGGTCAGCTTGCCCTCTTACAAAGTTATTGTCAAGCAAGTATTTCATGAGTCGTTCGTACCATGCTCGAGGTGCTTGCTTTAATCTATAAAGAGCTTTCTTCAATCTAAAAACATGGTCAGGAAATAGGTGATTAGTAAATCCCTTTGGTTGTTCAACATATACTTCTTCATTTAGTATACCATTTAAAAAGGCAATGTCCATTTGATAAAGTTTAAGATGTAAATGGCTTGCAATTGCTAGCAGTATGCGAACTGATTCCAAGCTGGCTACTGGTGCAAAAGTTTCCTCAAAATCAATTCCTTCAACTTGGGTATATCATTGTGCCACCAGTCTGGCCTATTTACGAACAATGGTGCCATGTTCGTCTAACTTGTTCTTAAATATACACTTTGTTCCAATGATGTTATGATCCTCGGGTCTAGGTACCAGCTCCCATACTTGATTTCGAGTGAATTGGTGCAGTTCCTCATGCATGGCATTCACCCAGCTTTCATCTTGTAAGGCTTCTTCCACCTTCTTTGGTTCAACCTAGGACAAATAGAAAACATATGAGACTTGATTTAAAACTCGTTTCCTTAGTCTCATACCTTCACTCAAGTCTCCAAGAATGTTTTCTTTATGGGTGGTTGTGACTGATTCTTGTGGATGGCTCCTTTTCACGAGTTGGAGTTAAGTTTGGTAAGACAGGTTCCATTACATTTATATCATCTTGATTTGTTGAGTTTTCTTTGATTTTTTCAATAAGTTGGTCAAATTCCTTGATGATCATTTCTTTGGAAGTGTCATCTACAACTACATTGACTGACTCCATCACTATTTTAGTCAGTAGATTGTAAACTATGTAGGCCTTGCTGTTTGATGAGTATCCCAGAAATATTCCTTCACCACTCTTGCTGTCAAATTTGTGGGCAATCTGAGTACTCTCTCTGTCTTTCAGTATGTAATAGGTACTCCCGAATACTTTAAAGTACTTTACCGTGGGTTTCTTCCCATTCCATAACTCATAGGGAGTGAGTTTGGTGCCTGTACGAAGAACTACACGATTCAAAATATGTCTAGCAGTATTGACAGCTTATCCCCAGAAGTATAGAGCCAACTTTTTGCTACTTAGAATAGTGCGTGCCATCTCTTGTATTGCTCGAGTTTTCCTCTCCACAATTCCATTTTGTTGTGGAGTGATTGGGGCTGAGAATTCTTGATGTATGCCCTATGCATCACAAAAGGAAGAAAAATTAGCATTTTCAAATTCTCTACCATGATCACTATGAATATGGGAGATAGAATAATTATTCTCTATTTGCAGTCGTTTGAACAATTTCTTGGCAAGCTCGAAAATTTCTATTTTATCTCTCAATGGAATGACACATGTATATCTTGAATAGTTATCTAGGATAACCGTTATATATTTGTTTCCTCTGAGACTCTTATTCTAAGCAGGACCCATCAAATCCATATGTAGCAGCTCAAGTGGTCGTGAGGTCAGAATGTTACTTAGCTTCCTATGTTGTGCCTTGGTCTGCTTTCCTACCTGAGAAGCTCCACACACTATCTTTTTGTTTTTCAAATTTTTTTGGCAATCCTCTTGCAGCTTCTTTCTTGAGAATCTTTCACATGTCTCTATAGTTGATGTGACCTAGACGATAATGCCACAACTCAGTTTCATCCAATTCTACCTTGTGACATCGTATTGAGTTGATGGGAGTGATTCCATAGCAGTTGTCAGCAGTTCTAGTGCCTCTTAAAATCCATTTTCTAGCACCATTATATACTTTGCATTCATCATTTGAGAACTGCACAGAAAGATTATCATCACAAAATTGACTGATACTTAACAAATTTACCTTGAGACCATTAACGAAAAGAACATTATGAAGAGTAGGTAAACCAGGAATATTCACACTTCTCTTTCCTTCCACTGTTGCTAAACTTACATCACCGAAAGTTATTGACCCACCACTAGTGGACTCAATATCTTTAAAAAATCATTTGTCTCCTATCATATGTCTAGAGCAAGCACTATCCAGGTACCACATGCTAGTGTCCATAGCTTTGAGAGAAATGTGTGCTACCAGGCATACGGCTTTTTCTTTCACTACCCATTTGGTCTTGATATTTGTTTTCTTTAAATTTTTTGAAGAACATAATTCAGATAGTTTGCACAGATTCTTACCAAGAGTATGTATTTGATTGCTCTGATTGCTCAATTTTTCCACCTTAAATTCTAGGTTCCTATCATTTCTCATAAACTTATTTCTTTTTCCTCTCTCTTTTTCTTTTCTAAGTCGAAGACAATTTGTTCTAATGTGTTCAGTTATCCCACAAAAATGACAAGTAGGAATAAACATACCTTTGGACTTACTTGAAGGAACCATTGTTGAATTGCCTTTGTTATCAGAGTTCTTTAGGATATTTTCAGTGTTACTTCCTTTTACAAAGGTAATGCCTTTAGATGTAGAGGCAGCGGATGCTTTATGATATGAATCTTTGAAAGTATTGTATCCTAAACCTGTACGATTAGTACTATCTCGTTGAACCTTTAGTAGTTCACTTAGTTTTTGAGTGGGAGTTTTTTCTTTGAGTTCCTGACAATTTGCCAAATCCTTTTCCAGCACTTCTTTCTGTTTGCGCAGATTTGTCACTTCTAGTTTTGTCAGCTTCAGTGCTTCCACCAAATTATTATTCCCATTTTCCATGGTGATTAAGTTTTTGTACAGTTTTTCATTTACTTTATGAATTTTCACGAATTCTTCACATAGTTCCTCATATGCTTCCTGCACGCTTAATTCATGATCAAATACTTCTGTGGCAACATCAGAATCAGTATCACATAAGCTTATGTTGTTATCAGCACATAGTTTATTCTTGTCAATATGATCAGTAATGGATGCAGAGAAAGCTATAAACACAGTTTCATTATTAGAAGATGTATCTGAGTTTTCATAATCAGAATCATCACTCAAAGTGGCATTCAAAGCTTTTGCCTTTCTTTTATAATTTGGACATTCAATTCTTATGTGACCAAAACCAGAACATTCATGACATTGGACTTTCTCTTTAATATCTGGTTTATCTTTATTCCATTTTTTAGGTTCATTCTTTTTAACAAAACTCTTCCCTTTTTTCATTTTTCTAGAACTATTTTTATTAAACAGAAATTTTTTTAATTTTCTAGCCACAAGAGCTAGGTCATCACTACACAGATCTTCATCATCAGAATGACTCTTTTCTTTAACAGTTTTGAGTGCAATGGACTTACCTTTCCTTTGTTGTGGAAGAGTATATTCATAGGTTTGTAGGGAGCCTACCAGTTCTTCTACCTGAATTGTATCTAGATCCTTGCTTTCTTCTATGGCTATCACTTTTGGTCGAAAACCTTTCAGGCAGAGATCTCAGGATTTTTCTCACAACTCCTGCCTCCTCCACCTTCTCAATAAGATTGTACATGGAATTGACAATGTTATTTAGTTTGGCATAGAACTCATTAAAGGTCTCATCATCCAACATTTTTATTTCTTCAAATTTTGAAGTCAATATTTGCAATTTGGAATTTTTCACCATCTTGGTCCCTTCATGTGTGGTTTCCAAAATATCCCAAGCCTCCTTGGCATTTTCACACATTGAAATCCTCTTGAACTCATTAGGTGAAACTGCCATAAAAATGGCATTTAGACCTTTGTTGTTCCAATTACAGCTGCCAGATTGTTCTTTGCTCCATTCTTCTAGAGGTGATGTAGGTCTCGTTCATCCCGATTCCACAGTTAACCATACTTTCTCATCGAGTGATCTTAAAAACACTCTCATCCTTACTTTCCAGTAGGCATAGTTGTCACCATCAAATTGTGGTGGTGATGATAGTGTTGCCATGATCGTTCAGGAGAACGGATCACACTCAGATTGAGTGAACCACGCTCTGATGCCAACTGAATTACCCAAGTACACCTGATTCATCACGTTTAACACTTAGCACAAACTATTAGCACCGATATGTAACCAAAATAAAATACTCACTTGAACACACTATTTGGTTACAAAGGGAAACTCTTCAAAGATAAAACCCTACGGGCAACCAAACCCAAGAAAGTCAATTTTATTGATTTAGAGAACTACAAGTAAACTGTTAAGAAAACCTTTGTAATCAACTTGTTTACTCAAGTCATGTGACTCGCTTGCCTTCTACCTCAGTAGATAGTCAGAACCTCTGACACTCTCCAATCATTGCCTTTCCTACCGGAACCTCTAGTGGTTGAAACTTGAACAGGACGACTCCCCTTGGAGTATGCTCCCCCTCAATTCCAAGAACTCAGTTTTTCAAAATCCTAATTGATCTCCAATATGTGTTGTGTATACCCTCTTTAAATCTTCAGCCGACTCCCTTTATATAATTAATGCTGTCATCGACTTGTAGAAGGAGTCTGCTGATAGGTTTATCTAGTATCCTAGTTAGAGACATTTCTACCAACTTGCGAATGCCTCGGACTAGATTATTCTTTTGAACTGCATAGAGTTCAGTCAGCTTCAGTTTCTTCAACACACCTTACGTCTTTATCTCTTCAACTGATGCTAAGACTCTAAACATTCTTAGGACTCTTTGATAACTCTTATCTTATGATATAACAAAATATGATAAGAGTTCTAATTTAAATACATAGTCTTGTCGGATCACTAGAGTCCAATTAAGATTACATTCATTTCTTACATTATACGCATCTAATCCTAGCCAAGCACAAATTACATTTACAACATATATAAAATAATGTTTGTATAATATACATATATATAAATAGAAGTATATACTTAAGTTGCAAATCGTAATAGAAGAATTATTATTTCATACAAATAGTACCTTATAAACTCAAAATAAAATTATGAAAAACTTTATAATTGATAATTGTCTTCATCATATGATAGATTTTATTATAAATTCAAATAGCATACTCCCCTCATAACGAGTGCTCAAGACTCCTCCTTAATAAGCGGGCTCCACATGGAAAATATTTAATTAATTAGGATAAAATGTAGAGTCAAAATTTGATTTCAAAAGCACTGTTATATAACCATGTGAAATCATTACTTATGGTGAAAACTTAATCAAACTAATGCACACTAGTCAACCATTAATTGCAAACTCTTTATTTCATATCAATGGTCATGCCGCCCACTACAACATATAAGAGTATTTGCTATGTATTTTGGTCTCAAAATAGCACCAATTACAAAGCATCGATCCTATGATTTTCTATCGATTTGGTAATGTATCATTTGAAATACCTACCTATCCTGGCGGTTGTTAGTCACATCATTTGTTATATATATATATAGTATGGTATAACTAATACTATAGTGATTTATATAATAATGTATATGTATGTCTTAAAGTATATTACTAATAAATGTTTTGGAGATATCCTACGATTTTCCCTCAATTTGGTCATCCACGCTTGAAATACCTACCTATTCTGGCGGTTGTTAGTCACATCAATTGTTATATACATATAGTATAGTATAAATAATACTGTAGTGATTTATATAATAATTTATATATATATATGTCTTAAAGTATATTACTAATAAACGATTAGGAGATATCCTATGATTTTCTTTCGATTTGATCGTGGAAAACTTTTTGATCCTACCTATTCCAGCGGTTGTTAGTCGCATCAATTGTGATATTATATATAGTAAGGTATAACTAATACCATAGTGATTTATATACTAATTTATATATATGTCTTAAAGAATATTACTAACAAATGATTAGAAGATATCCTATGATTTTCCGTCGATTTGATCATGTATCGCTTGAAATACCTACCTATTCCAGCAATTGTTAGTCGCATCAATCGTGATATTATATATAGTATGGTATAACTAATACTATTGTGATTTATATAATATAGACTTAAAGTATATTACTAATAGTATTAGGGTGTTAGTATAAGACCATAAAGTATAAATTGTAATTAATATACATTATATACTAATGTATATTAGTATTACTAATTTACTAATATAATTATCAAAAGAAATATATTGAAAATTTATTAAGCAAAAAAATGTTATTAATATATATATTATATTTAAATCATATGATCAAATAAATATGATAATATTATCATTTTAAGGTTATAATAATATTATTATATATATATTTTTTATATCAACATAAAATTATACTAACATTATCTAATATATAAGGAAAGAAGAAGAATAAAATAGGTAATGTGTATTTTTTTTTTTTGAAATGGACTTCAATTCATTACTGAATGAAGGAAGTTACAGCTGTGACTAATAATTACGAGTAACAAGCCCCGATTACAAGCCAACTAACCCTCGGTTGTACGCTCCCCCGTACACAATTTCCATTGCGCCGGACTGTGTCTAAAAACTTCTAAGCTCTCCAATGACGACACCATACTGAGATGCAAGACTCTGATAAAACAGAAGTATCCATCCCGACTCGTCTGCGAGAAAAAACAACACAAACCCAAACCAGCCTCACCCTCTATACGAGGAGAGGAACCATTCAACCTTCACCCTCTATAAGAGGAGAGGACTCACAACCCCATCCTCAAAAGAGGAGAGGACTCACAACCCCCTTCCTCAAAAGAGGAGAGGTACTACCCATTTCAAAAAAATTTATTCAGATCTAAAATAAAGACAACATAACAGACACTGAAAAAGTAAAATAAAAAACTACGCCGTAAATTGAAAAAGTACGCCCACTCGCCATTCGTCCATCTTTCTGCCCATCGGTTTCTGTCAGCACCCATCACGCACACGTAGCCTGCACCACGCTAGCCTGCCCCACGCAATTCTTGCACAATGGTTTCTGACAACAAACCAACCAAAACAGAGCCACTTCCTGCACCCTTCGGTTTCCTCCCCGTCACCGTCGCCAGCCCACAATCACAAAACCACCCATACTCCACTTCGGCTAAACTAAACAGAGACAGGGACGAAATCCAAAACCTCAACAGAGACGAAACCAGGCTTATTCCAGACACCCAAACAACCAAAAAGAAAAACAAAGAAGGACTAAGCCATACCCTGCAACACCCGGTTTAAACCTCATCTAAACAACCAAAAAAACGAAAACGATTTCCGGCCATCATCCTAAGGAGTGACCGCCATGAGATACACCCGGACTCCACCCCAAAACCCCTTTAAACCTCCATGCAGCACGGCGTACACCCCAAAAACAATCCATGTTTTCCATGGTTAAAACAGAGCTCCTAAACCCCACGGGAAATACCCCAAACCAACATGTAAAAATACATCTCCAGGAGCAAGTCACCCGAATCCACTCACACGGACATCCAAAAAGAGATCTCCAAAAACCAGAAAAAACCGAAAGCAGAAAGAAGAGAAAAGACTACCACCGTTTGACTGCGTGAAGCCATCCGCCGTGAGCTGCGTCCGAGACCCACCCCGGAGAAGCTTTTATCCCCTTTATGCTTCTCGGCATGCGTCCCCAAAACAACCTCTGTTTTCCATGGAAAAGCAGAGTTCTATACCCCGTAGACAAACACCCCAGCCAGCATGAAAATCCTTCTCCACGAGCAAGCTCCACTACCAGCCCACGCCTTAAAACCTCAACCCTATCCCCTCAGAAGACCAAAAGAATAAATGGTCAAGAACACCTGCCAGTCGGATCCGAAACCCTTCACCTCTACCATGGAATATACCTCCACCCAGCCGGGTGATTTGTTGAAGAAAAAGCTCGGCAACAACGGCTGGTCATCGGTTTCTCGATGGGCATCAACTCAGCCAAACAGTTTTATTCTCAATGGAAAAGAGATAACTCAAAAACACAAAAATGAAAAACGATGGAGGAGGGAGGAGGGAGGAGGAGCCAAAGCTCCACCTCCCTCAAACGGCTTCTCTGAAATTTTCTAGAGAGAAGTGGGAGTTTCTCTCACTAGGGTTTCAATAATAGGTAATGTGTATTAAGTGGCGGCATGCGTACATATAATCATATACTATAGTTCCCTCAAAATATTAATAACACAAAAGCATGCAAAATTTAAGTTGGCCCCAATCTCCTTGCCGAAAATTTTCAGTTAAACTCAAGTTTCCCTCTCTCTACTTAATACGCTTGAACTTATCCTCATTCACTCCAAATTACAGCTAGACTATTTTCCCTCAATATGCCACCCTAATTATCATCTCTTCATTGGTTTGCTCTCAACCATTGGAAATTTTTGCATATCGCTCCGATCAAGTCTTGCGATGACCCATTTTTACGTGTATTTTTGCTGAAAGAGTGTTTTTAATTTAATTAATATATTGGTTCTTTTATTTTAAATTATTGTATTTTAAATTGATTTTATTTTATTTGATGTGATGTTTAATTTATTTTAGTCGTTTTATATTTATAATATCGTTTTCGGCGGATCAGTTTTTGGTTTCCGGAGTGAGAACTGGACCTCATTTCTTTTCCCTCATCTTTTCTTTTTCCCTTTTTCCTTTTCTCTTTTCTTTTTCTTTCCTTTTATTTCTTTTTTTTTTCTTCTTTTTCTTTCTTCTTCCTCTCTCTCTCCCCGCGCGCAACAACCCCCCTTTCTCCCTCCCGTCGTTGTCAGCCTTCTCCACCCAGACCGCCGCTGTCCGGCCGGCATGGCCAACACCTCCAACCCAGAAAAATCCCCCTCCGGCCGGTGATCACTCCCACCAAATATCACCACCATCCGAGCCGCCGATCACCACCTTAAGCCATTTCTTTCCGCACGAATTTTTGCCGATTCCGGCGCCGTTGCTCCACCTCCAGCCACCATCTCTTTACAACTTCTTCTCCTACCTCTTGCCGACCTAACCCACCCATTTTTGGCCTCGATCCGTTGTCGGAGCAACTCCCACGAGCTCAACTCCGATCAACCCCTTTTTGCACTTCCACCGCCTTTTGCACTTCCACCCACGGCCAAAACTCACTTCCATTAGTTTCATAAACATCTCTAGGTCATTCACTATCAATTTCAAGTCTTGGTTTGTCCCCGTTCGAAAGTGGGTAATTTATAACCCAAGGCCACAGTGTAAAATACACTGTTACGTTGCTTTTTCTCCGCCGTTTGCAACGTCATGATCTTTCGAAAAATACCTTATAGCGCTGTAAGTATTTTCCAAACTCTACTTTTAGATTTAAATATATTTTGCTCTTACAATAAATTATTGGACTGATTGGTTGATTCCGAACTGAGTCTGAGGAGTTCGGCGGTCGGATGGATTGAGGACGGAGTTGCTTGGTTTTGTTGTTTTGTAATTGGTTGGTTGGTTTGTGCCTTGAGGTTGCATTTACATGGTGCATGC
This sequence comes from Carya illinoinensis, assembly GCF_018687715.1. Lineage (NCBI taxonomy): Eukaryota > Viridiplantae > Streptophyta > Magnoliopsida > Fagales > Juglandaceae > Carya > Carya illinoinensis. The sequence continues at coordinate 36,964,886 of NC_056754.1, forward strand.
ATGTGCATTTTATTAAATTGAGAAAATCCTATTTTATTGGCGTAAATGGATTTTCGGGTGCGTGTGTATCACGACCCCAAGCCGAGATGGGGTATTATCTCGGTGGAGCTCCTCTGTTTACTCGAGAGTGTAATATACTAAGTGATGTCCCCTGAGTTGTTGCTGGGTGACAATGGGAGCGGGCGGGATGGTAATGCTCTCGTACCGACTCCGTGGCCCTTCACTGGCAAGGGCTAGAGGATGCTTGGCTACGAATGCGCGGGGCGTGGAACTGGGCATTGCTCGTTTAGGTGTCATACGCGTGGTCGTTACCTGCGGTGTGGCACAGGAGCCAGGGTGTGCGGATGACCCCTAGGGGAGGTCATGGTGCATTCGGATTAATTGGTTATTGATATGAGTTGGATTTGGGCCAAATGAGAGTTTTGGCGTGAGTTGAAAAAGTAATACGTTTTGGGGGCCAAATGAGATTTTACTTACCTGCGGCACCATTTTTAGTACCGTAGATTTTGATGCAGAGATCGAGGAGAAGGAGGAGGCTGAGCCCTAGAAGGCGGCTCCGCCAGAGTATTGAGTTGGAGTTTATGTCTTATAGCTGGATTTGAAACAATACTTATCAAAAAAGCTGGATTTGAAACAATATTTGTAGTTTGTAATATTTTATTATGTATGTTTTGAGCGGGTTTGTATTAAATAATAAAAATTCTGGTACTTAGTTTATGACTTTGCTATCCGCTGCGTGTTTCTTCGTGCACATTTGTTGCTTATACACACACTTGGCACTTGGCGATAGGATGGTGACCCGTGATGTCACCATCTGGACGTCTCGATTTCCCCGTGTCCGTACGTGGGGATTTGGGGGCGTCACAGGTCTCCCACTCCAAGAGAGAAAAGCCGCCGCAGCCAGCCTGCAGCCAATGAAGCCCCACAATAACTATCACTTTTTTTTTTTTTTTTGGGATGCAGAGCATCTGGTTTTATATTGCTATGTGAGAGAATGAAATGCCTTATAGAATTATTACCCATTGTAGGTTGCGCCATACAGGTCCAGAGTGGTCTGCACTGCCATGAAATTTTTTTAGTGTGAAGCCGCAAAAGCTTTGTCACCGCTCCAATGAAACCCAATCGTTTCTATCACTGCGTGTTTGTTTTTGGATGTAGAGTATATGGTTTTATATTGTTATATGATAGACTGAAATGCCTTACAGAATTATTACCCATTGTAGGTTGCACCATAGAGGTCCGGAGCGGTTTGCACTGTCATGGTGATTGTTATCAGCTTGCTCATAAACGATTGGCTATTGTAGACCCGACTTAATTAGGAGATGCTATTGGCTCTTCATCTGAGGTTAGTATATATAAACCCATCATCTAACATATCAAAGTTTAAGGTTTTTGTCATGATTTTGTTATATAATTAATGGAAATGGATAACTGTGAAAAAATATGCAGAGGATTTAAACTTGTCGATTTGTGAAGCTCGGATCTCAAACAGTTTAGGGAAGACTCCTCTTTTTAGACCATTTGAGACTTCAATTTTGTCTTTGAAATTTGCACAAACTAACATAAGCCATATGACCAAAGTGTGTGGTCACTTTGGTACTGACCCTGCCATGAAATTTTTTTAGTGTTAAAAAATAAAAGCTCTATCACCGCTCCAATGAAGCGCCACCGTTTCTATCACTGCTTTTTTATTTTTGGGATGCAGAGTATATGGTTTTATATTTTTGTTGAGGTATTGTACCATCTTTATGTTGGGGAATTTTCTCAACTGCTATGTCTTGGTCTTGTGGCTGCTTTGTAATGAGGTCAGCGCCTTGTTGGGTTAAACTTTTGGGGAATTTGACGTGAAAAATCAGGAGCTGGACACTAGGAGGAAGTGGTTGGTCTTGGGAATTATCCATAGTCGATGCTTATTTGGCCAGAATGTCTACAATAAAATGAATAATAAGAGGGAAATGGGATAAAATGTAAATGAAGTAGATTAGACTTAAAAATCCCAACTCTTCGTCACCTACATCACAATTTTACTAAAAATGTAAGCATTTAGTGACTGAAGATTAACTAGTCAATAGATTTGAAGAAAAAGCTCCCCGAATGTAAATCACAACAATACAACAAAAAAATCAAGCATTTATTTAAAAAAGCATTTGAAATATTCAAACATTCAGCAGAATCTCAAGGAGCAAAACAAATTAGCACAAATATGACATCAGATGGTTCAATTCGATCGTCAAGTATATAAATATGGAAACAAGTAACTAAATAACTAGCAAAAAGTTTTCGTAGTTTTGAAAATGCATAATATTTTTAGGATGCAAAGTATATGTGGCAGTCATAGATCAACCCCAAACTTCTTGATCCAACCTTGCTTTCTACACATAATTTTGATGTTGATCATTTAATGAAGAATAATTATTTGTTCGTTTTTAGTATAGATATGGAAATTATTTACTTGTAATTGTTTGTTGTTTTCATTTTCATGATTTTTTTTATCACTTTATTCTGTCATTTGAGAAAAAATTTCATCTGTTGTTTTTTAGGTTGGTTTCCAAGCCATTGCTGAAGCTCTTGGACTGGCTGTTGTTAAGGTAGTAGTAGCCATCACTGCTATAATTACTGGTGGACGTTTGGTAAGTTGATTAATTTTACTTCGACATTTCATTTGGTTAAACACGATTTCATGATTATTGGTTTTTTTTTTTTTTTGTCAGGAAGACATAAGATTAATTGGAATTACCTCTATGAATCAAGTAAATGGTACTTTTACAAATGAGATCCATGCTTTCTTAGATTTATGAGGCATGGTTCACTCATATGAGAGGTTTGCACAATGTGGTTCATAATTTCTACCTTGTACTATATGACGTTTACAGGTTTTGAGAGTGATACATGTTATTACCTTGACTACATTCTAAGAAATGTACCATCCATTTATACATATAACATGCTATGCTTTATTCCTTTAACATATATTACTCTCTCTATTAATTTAGTATAACTTTTTTGGCCTTTTCCAGGCTTAACGATTGCATAACAATTTCATAGAACTATTGGATAAGTGTGAAGAAGAAGAACTCCCATGAAGAAATTGTCCTAAAGCTAATGACAAACACAATGTGAAGAAGAAGAACTTTCACGTGCTTTGTAATTTTTTTTATTAGATGAATAACCATTATATCATATTTATTATTAATTGATATATTATAATTCTTTTTTAATTATGGGAGATCATATTATTGGTGAGTTCTAAATGCCGTTAATTAATGCAATGTGCTAGTAACGTATTCGTAGCGGCGTTTATATTAATGTTGTTAATTTACGAAATGTGCCCGCAACAAATTAGTTGCAAGATTTACAATAAGCCGCAATACAGAAAAAAAAAATTCATAGTGGCTTTTAGATAAACGCCGTTAATAAATTCACCAATGTATTATTAGTGGCATTTAATAAATGCCACCAATTTATATGATGCATCTGCAAATTACTAGTAGCGGCATTTATTGTGAAGCCACTATTTTTTAAATAGTAGCAGACAGATAAACGCCGTTAACAAATTAATGTGTCGTCGCCAACGTACTATTAGTGATATTTAAATAAATGCTGCCAATTTATATGATGCGTCGGCAATGTAGTAGCAGTGACGTTATCATTAACAATAACGCCGCTAATTTATGAAAGTGGATGGCAACGATAAAGTGGTGGAATTTCGAGAAACGCCGTTAATGTAGGTACTGTGGCAGCGTTTATGATAACACCGCTAGTTTAAAATTTCGCGTTAATAAATTCATCAAAGTATTATTAGTGGCATTTAAATAAACACCGTCAATTTATATGATGCGTCAGCAAATTACTAGTACTGGCATTTACTATTATGCCACCATTTTATAAAGTAGCGGCAGACAGATAAACACCGTTAACAAATTAATGTGTCGTTGCCAACGTACAATTAGTGGCATTTAAATAAATGCCACCAATATATATGATGCATCGGCAATGTAGTAGCAGCGGCGTTAATGATAACACTGCTAATTTATGCAAGTAGATGGCAACGATAAAGTGGTTGTATTTCAAGAAACGCTATTGATGTAGGTATTGTGGTGAGGTTTCAAGAAAGGCCGCTAAATTATATACAAATGCTGCTAATGGGATATACAAGTACTGGCATTTATGCAAATGTTGAAACATGTACATAGCGACCCTCCCGTATCGACAAACGGTTACGCCAATAGAAAAATGCCTCAAATTAATTAGTGGCATTTTTTAAGACAGTTGCCGGTGCATAACCAATGCCAGCAATTCTTTTTTTTTTTTTTTTTTTTGTAGTGATTGTTAGGTATGAATGTTTAGTGTAGTAGGCTTGAACTTTTATTGACTTGGGTTGCTTTTATAATATTGAGATTTGAAGGGAACGGCATGGTCTGGGTGATCTCTTTGGGGAGTAGGATAATTGAGGTCTTAGGTTACGTGGAGTTTATGAAATGAGTTTATAGAATAGGAGGGTGTAAGTTCAACGAACTACAAGGATAAATTTATGAGAATTTCATTTGAGGTTTGAGGCCCCATAGATTTTAGAAAATAATTTTATGGGATTTAAGGTGGTAGGTTCAACAAGCAATTGAAGGATTAATTAAATTAGAAGTTTTAGACCTTGCTGACTTTGATAAGTAGTTTGATAACATTTGGGGTTTTAGAATTTACAAGTTTTATAAGGCGATGTTTTAGATTTATGGTCATCGAACTTGAGGATTTCAGAAAGTGATTCTTATTTGGTTTAAAGTTTTAGAATTGCAGTTTTTAATAACTTAATTGTAATAAGATTTGAGTTCTTAGTTCTATAGACTTGGTGCGCTAGCTTGATCTATTTTGAAGATTAATTAGTTTGTAACCATTAAAATGGAATTGATCAGAGTTGAGTTATCGATATGGAAATTTTTTTTATGAGAGTATTTCTTTGGGGATTGAAGGTTATGATCTACTGCGTGTATTTTTCTGAGGATTGAAGATGTTGATCTAGTTTGAAAAATGATTGTTTTAACTCAAGGTTGTAGTGGCAGGTTTAGGATTTGATCCATATTAGTTTTAAGGATAATAGATGGTGCAGATTTAGGAAATAATTCTTGTTGATTTCAAGGATATAGGTCTAGATGATGGAAATGGAAGTGATGGATCACTGGCACATATGGAGGAGTATTGGTTTTGGCTAAGGATGCATGCGATCGACGCGTGGTAGTGGCGAGTGCGTACAGATTTCAAAGAGTACACATCTTTGTTTCATTTTTGGCTTGGAAGAAGGAGTTTTGGGTAGGTGCTAAAGTGGATTAGATGCGAAAGTATTAGATTCAAGAGATCTTAGCTTTGGGTCTTAGCAAGTCAATCGAAGTGTTCTGTCGAAGCGTGATACTCAATGAAGTGATGGTTGGCAGTAATTGTTGTGATTATCTTCAGGAATTAGTTGTGATTTGAGGTTGTATAGGAATTTAAATTTTTGTAGGCTATACTTTTCTTTGGAGATCGAGCATTTAGTTGGAAGGATTATGGACATTGTTATTTAACTTGAAGAGAGATTGTTGGGTAACCAATGTGTGGTGTACAATTAAGGCTTGGAAGTTGTAGCTTAGGCATCAACGGTGGATAGCTTAAACAGATTATGAGGTAATAAAGTATTAGGATGTGACGCCCCCAAATCCCCACGCACGAACACGGGAAAATCGGGACGTCCGGATGATGACATCACGGGTCATCATCCTATCGACGTGTGCCAAGTGTGTGAAAAAGCGACGAATGTGCACGAGAAATACGCAGTGAAAAGCAAGTCAATAACTAAGTACCAGAATTTTTCTTGTTTAATACAAAGCTATTCAAAACATATATAAATAAATATTACAAGACCCAAATATAATTTTAAACTAAATACAAAACATGACATTAGCACCCTGGCGAAGCCGCATCCTCGGGCTCAGCCTCCTCCTCCTCATCCTCGATCTCTGCACCAAAATCTACGGTACCAAAAATGGTGCCGCAGGTAAGTAAACTCCAAACACCACTAGATAAAAACATATAAAACTCAAACAATATGCATGAAATAAAACCCAATGCATATGCGCCATAAAATATAATTTTTTTACACGCACGCCAAAAACCCATTTGGCCCACAAAAACATATCCTTAAAACCAAGTCTCGCCATTATCCTAGATAATGGCCCAAACCACCATTTTCCCAGAAAAATGGATCAAAAGCCTCGAAAACCAACGTCGTCATTTTCCCAGAAAATGACCCACATCCGAAAACCATAAAAACAATCCGGTTATGCATGCACCATGATCTCCCCTAGGGATCACCCGCACACCCTAGCTCTGTGCCACATCGCAGGTAACGACTACGCATGTGACACCTAAACGAGCGATGCCCAGACTCGCGCCCCGCGCGTACCTGGCCAGGCCATCCTCTAGCCCTCGCCAGCGAAGGGCCACGGAGTCGGTGAGTAGAGCGATGCCCAGACTCGCACCCAGCGCGTACCTGGCCAGGCCATCCTCTAGCCCCGCTCCCGTCGTTGCCCAGCAACAACTCAGGGACGTCACTTAGTATTATCCACTCCCGAGTGACCAGAGGAGCTCCACCGAGATAATAACCCATCCCGGCTTGGGCTCGTGAGACACATGCACCCGAAAACCATTTACACCAACAAAACGGGATTTTCTCGATTAAAACAATATGCACATAAACACAATATGCAACTCAGGCCTGATGGCTCAAATAAACAAGCAAACACAATCAAGCAAAACCAAGCACTCCGTCCTCAATCCATCCGACCCCCAAACTCCTCGGACTCAGTCCGGAATCAGCCAACCAACAACAAAAATTTATTGAAAGAGCAAAATATATTTAAATCTAAAATTAGAGTTTGAAAAATACTTACAGCGCTATACGGTATTTTTAGAAAGCTTGCGACGTTGCAAACAGCAGAAGGAAAGCAACGTAACAGTGAAAATTCACTGTGGCCGTGGGTTGTAAAATACCCACTTTTTGAACGAGGAAAAACCAAGGCTTGGGATTGATAGGGAATGGCCTTGAGATATTTATGAAGCTAAGGGAAATGGGTTTTGGCCGTGGGTGGTGGTGGAAATGGCGGTTGAAGGCCAAAAAGGGGCTGAACGGAGTTGAGCTTGTGGGAGCTGCTCCGGCAACGGATCAAGGCTGAAAATAGGTAGTTTAGGTCGGCAAGAGGTAGGGGAAGAAGCTGTAAAAAGATGGTGGTTGGAGGTGGTGCGACGGCGCCGAAAACGGTGAAAAACCGTATGGCTTGGAGGAGCTCGTGGCGGCTAACGGTGGCTCGGATGGAGGTGAAACTTGGTGGGGATGTTCACCGGTGATAGGGGAAGAAAACTGGGTGGGTGGTGTAGGCCACGCCGCCGGCGAGCGGCGGTTCTGGGCTGCGAAAGCAACCGGCGACAGGGGCAAAAACAGAGCAGGTGTAGCGACTTCCGGCGGCTCTTGAAGGCTAACGACTGGTCCGATGACTCTAAAAATTGGTGGAGATGATCTCTGGTGGAAGGGGAAGAGAATGGTGGTGACGGTGCACTAAAAGGTGGCCGGACGGCGGAGAACGGGGCTGACAAACAGGCGGCGATGGAAGGAGAAAAAGGGCAACTGTGTGTACGCGGGAGAGGAGGAAAACAGGAAGAAAAAGAAGAAGAAAAAAAAGAAGAAAAGAAAGAAAAGAAGAAAAGAAAAGGAAAAAGGGAAAAAGAAAAAGAAAATTAAGAAAAGAAATGAAATGAGGTCCAATCATCACCTCTGGAGTCCAACAACTGATCCAACGAAAATAAGTTTAAAAGCAATAAAACTAAGAAAATATTTTAAACACAACGTAAAGCTAAAATATAATAATTAACTAGTAAAAACAAACTATTTAATTTTAAATCCAAAGACAAGCTAAAATAAATTAAACAGCAATTTAAATTCAACAGCAATTAAAATCCAATTAAAATTCGATAATTTAAAATAAAAGAACTATTATATTAATTAAATTAAAATATTCCTTCAATGAAAATACACATAAAAATGGGGTGTCACATAGGATCCAAGAGTGTAGTGCAATAGTTTTTGGTGGATTGAAGATTCGAGCAGTATGGTCTGCCTTGAGGTTTAATTGTGACGTGCAATTGAAGGAATTAGTTGTGTAAATACTAGAGCTTATAAGAGTAAAAGTAGGTGGGTGAGTTACCAAGAGGGTTTTGATAATGTTTTGGTGAAGTCAATGGTGGTTCGTAGTGAGTTTAGTCACCGCCAGAGTAGATGATATTCATAATTTAGGTAATGAGCTTTGGGTTCAGGTTGTCGAGTAGAAGTTTATAGCCGCTCTTTTTGGTTGGTCGGGATGGATTTGAGCGTTTAAGGTTGTTCTTTATCTTAGATGGGGTCTGTTTTTTAGATGATATTACTCGTTTTCAATTTGGGATGCTAAGGTTGATTGGTAATGATTGTCTGTTAGCGATCATAAATGTATTTTGCAGAATATTGATTTTGATTAAGGCAGCAGGAGTTAATTGAGGAATATGAGTGATAATTCATGATTTTGGGAGATAGAGGATTTTCTACCAAAATGTGTTAAGAGTTTTCTCATTAGTAGGTGTTGAGCCACCTTGTACTCGATGGTGTTATTTTTGTGAGGACATAATTTTATGCTTGTGGTGAATTATTAGAGTGCACAACGAAAGTGTGGTATTATGAGATAATTAGGTGTTCAAATTTTGTGTTAATTTTGAAGTATTAGTGGCGACTCAAAATTTTGAGTAGATACTTGTAATTGGAGATTAGTCATTTGGTTGTACAAATTTTGTTTATGAATAGTTAACTTTGGATGTGGCTATTAGGTTACCAAAGTGTAGTATATAATGAAGGTTTGGACGTTATAGAATAGGAGTCGATTGAGATTAGCACAGCTTATTGTATGAAGATAATAATCATTGGGATTCCTTGGGTGTTGTATTAAGGTTTTGTAGATATAGGGATTACGGATTACATGGCCGCTTTAGGAATAATAGACGTGATATACCATTGGGAGACTAGTGCGAGTTGATGGAATTGCTTATATGAGTAAACATGAGAAAGCAGTACCCATATTGTTTGGGTGTTAATGATGGTATGTTTCTCTCAAATATGCTCTGAGTTGTATCTTGTATCCTGCTTTGACATTGATGTTTGACCTCACAAATTTCGAGGATGAAATTTTATTCTAAGGGAGGAGGATGTGATACCCCGTATTTACTTTTATTTTTATTGAATGATTATTTCAATTATTATAATTAGTAGTTCTCTTGTTTTAAATTTAACGTGTTAACCGTTGGACTATTTTATGATTTTTAAATTATGAAATTTATTTTAATGTGCTTTCTTAATATTAATTACGGTTTATTATTTAAATTTCTTTTTAATTTAAATTACTTTATTGTTGGATTTATTATTATATTTTATTTTATTTAGTTACTGTGTTTTAATTTGAGTTATCGTTTTAAATCTTGTTCATTGGATCAACTTCGACACCCCGAGTTGAAAGGATTGGACCTCATTTTCATTCTCTTCCTTTTCTTTTTCCCTTTTTCTTTTCCTTTCTTCCTCTTTTTCTCCCTCTCCCTTTAGCCTGTGTTGTCCATCCCCAAACCCATTTCCCTCTCTCATGTCAACTAGCCCCACCACCAGCCACCACTAGCCACCACCTCATGCTGGCCATCTCCCAATAGCCTTCGGCGCCGACCCCATCCACTAGATGCACCGCACGTAGCTCCTTTCTCTCTATCCTAAATGGGTCTCACGCAAGTCTCTCCCCCTTGCACCGCCATGGCTCAGCCCCATGGTTCAACCTTTCCCTCCACTGAAACCAACCCCCAAAGCAACGTCTCTGCCTCCTTTGCCTCAACCCGAAATGGGTCCCTTCCTTTCACAGCCACCCAACGCCTCCATGGCGCCACCCACCACCTCCTCCACCCACCACTAAGCTCCACAAAACCCCAAGCACCTCGTCCCTCTCTCACACAGCCCACGGTGGTCCCAAGTGGTCCCTACCCTTACATGGGTTCCCTTTCTCCCACATAGCCAGATCCATCGTGTGCTGCCGCCCATGGCTCCAAACCACCACCTCTTGACTCCTAACACTTCCCTTAGCTCCTCCATGCCCCTCCATAGCCAGCCAAGCTTCTCCTTCGAAATTACCTATTTTGGACCCATGGCCAGCCGCCTTGAAATAGCGGCTCCATGCCACTTTCGGCATCACTCGTGATCTTGAGCGCCCTTGATCTTCCAGAATTTGCCTTTTTAGCACTATAAATATTTTCCAATGAACTTTTAAGATTTAAATATATTTTACATTAACAAATACTTTATGTTCTAGTTGGTTTTGCCAAATGTTGAGTCCGAGTAGTTAGGGGACTGTTGGATTGGAGAACGAAGTTGTTTTTAAGATTGGTTGATGTTAGGATTTGTTGGTTGTTAGATATTTTTGTGTCTTGTCTTATACATTGCATAGCGCACGCATATTCATATTTGTAAACTGAAAATTGAGTTTTTGCATAACTGCAAGCATGTTCATGTGTTGGAAATGAAAACTAGATTTTCATGTGTAAAATGGTTTTCGGGTGCGTGTGTATCACGGCCCCAAGCTGAGATGGGGTATTATCTCGGTGGAGCTCCTCTGGTCACTCGGGAGCATAATATATTGAGTGACGTCCCTTTGGTTGTCACTGGGTGACAACAGGATGGTAACGCTCTCGTGCTAACTCCGTGGCCCCTCTACTAGCAGGGGCTAGAGGATGCTTGGCCACGAATGTGCTAGGCACGGAACTAGGCATCGCTTGTTACGAAGTCACACGCACGGTCATTACCCGTGGTGTGTCGAAGGGAGCCAAGGTGTGTGGGTGGTCCCTAGGGGAGATCATGGTGCATACGGTTAAAATTGGATATGTAGGCCATTTTTTGGAAAAATGTTGAGATTTGATTAAAGGATATATATGAGCCATTTTTTGGGAGAATTGAGGGATTTGATTAATGGAAATATGTAGACCATTTTCTAGAAAAATGGTGAATTTTATGTTGGGTCATTTTCTGAAAAAATGGCAGATGTTTTAATGGACTGGATTTTCGGGCCAAATGGGATTTGGGCGTGCGTGGAAAATTATTTATTTTGGAAAATGATGATTTTTGGGTCTCATGCATCTGTCATCATGTGCATGAATGTAGTTTTATCTTGTAGGCTATTTGGATTATTCCTCACATGCGGTACCGTTTCTTGGTACCATAGATTTTGATGCAGATGATAAGGAGGCTGAGCAGGAGGATGCGGCTCCGCCGGGGGAGTGATTTGGTGCCACTTGCTTATTTTGGGAATTGTTTTCTTGCTTTTGAATCATGTATTTTGGTTTATGATGTTGTTATTGGATGATTGTACTATTATTTTGATATGCTTTTATTTAAGTGAATTTGTATTTAAACAATTCTAGTACTTAGTTAATTAACCTTAACTTATTCGTTGCATCTTTTGTCTTACACGTGTTACATGTGCACAGACTTAGCACTTGTCCTTGGGGTGCATGACCTATGTTGTCATCATCCTGACGCCTCGATTCTACATTTCTGTATGTGAGAGTTGGGAGCGTCACAGATAAAACCTCCTTTAAGATTTCAAATGGGAAAAAGCTCAATATTGGTTACTTACATGTATTTGGATGCAAATATTTCATTTTGAATTATCGAGATAATTTGGGCAAGTTTGATGCAAAATGATTCGCTCCAAAACAAGCAGCACAAAGGCTATCCCAAGTGCAGGAGGATGTCGCGTAATAATTAGGAATAAAATTTCTAGATTGTCTCCTCAAGAAAAATGTGCTTAAAATCAAACTCATACAATGGTGGAAGATATTTACAAAGAGAAAATAAAAGTGGTGGTATGTACAATAAATGGAAGATAAAATTACTGAGGTGAATATTTTGAAAGTAGCATAATACAACTAAAATGATAAAATAAAGAGATATGAAAAATGACTTCGGTTTCAAGGAACTACTAAAGTTTCGAGGATCTGTATAATAATTTTGAATATTGTCTTCAATCAATCTACTTCAATTAAACTAAAATAATGATTCCGTTTAATTGGAAGATTTAGCATTTAAGGTCAAGAAAATTAATTACTAAAGATTAAGCATAAACAATTGATGATTAAAACATCAATAAATCCATTTGAATATCACAGGGATACGTCAAGCATCCAATGTATTTGAAAATCACAATGAATCAAGAAAAATATATAGATAGTCAAAATTTCTAATAATAAAACCATTCAATCGATTAAACTTATAATATAAACTCTATTTTTGATTGGAAATAATATCTACATCATTAAACTTCATCTCTAACATTAGTAAAATGCAAAAAAATAAATGACATAAGTGAAATAAATAAATTGAAATTAATAAGAGTTGGAGAGGAGCTACAGACAGAGAAGATATGGGAGACCGTGACAATGGTGTCACTCCACTATGCTATCTCCCTCTCCCTACCTGAGCTCTCTCAAAAACAAAAGAAATCTAAGAGAAAACTAAATCAACCGACAAAAAAAAAAAAGACTCCTTCTAATTGTGCTCTCCCCTCCCTTTTATATCCATTCCGTGCGTTGTCAAAATCCAGTGCATATCTCGCCTGTTGTTGTCAAAAAGCTGCAAATTTAGGTGTCTCGCATCAAGACAAATGGCTTGCTGTCCCTTGAAAATTATTTCCATCCCATCCAGACAAATTTCTGTAGAAATGTTGTGTGTGTCAGGTTCCACTTTCCCCCATGCAAAAGTTGAATCCGCCTCGTCCACATTTGTACTATGCTGCTGCCAATTTCTTTTTCTTCTTTTATCGAGAGAGGGAGTAGATTATAAATGTTCACAAAGCTAGCTTGCTAGCTTCCGCATGCATGAATAACCAGTGCTAGCTGCAGGTCCAAAGTGCATTACACGGTCCAATGTGCTGGTCAAAAGCTGAAAAGCTGAAACTCATTAAGGTGTTTCTTTTATCTGATTGTGTTTTGGCCAAGCGTCCATGCATTTATCTATGAGAGAAATAAATTCTTTGTATGCTGCATGTTAAAACATATAAATATATATATATATATATATTTATACACAAAAAGCAACAAGTTGCTGTCCTTTTTTGCTTCTCTTTATTTTCATGACTTGGTGGTCCCATGTTTCTATTATCCCTTGTGAAATAAACCAGCGGGTACTTATCTTGCTCCCATAGTGCCATGTGCTCGTTGGTCTTGCCATGAAAAGAGTATTCAGCTTCTTGGTGTGTGAACTAAATTGACCATTTGTCTTTTTTTTATTTCAAGCATGATCTGTTTCCTTGATATACTTTCTATTGAAAGTGCTATGCGCATAAATTAGAGATATATTAGTTTTATTTAAAATAATAA